>NC_056731.1:1904747020-1904804520 GCF_019279795.1 Protopterus annectens
TATATATGTATATATATATATATATATATATATATATATATATATATATATATATATATATTTAGAAATATATATATATATATATATATCTATATAAATCTATATATATATATAAATTATATATATATATATATATAAAATATATATATATATATCTATATATATCTATATATATATATATATATATATATATATATATATATATAAACATATATACATGCAAATGTCTACATCGACACATATTAATGAACCTATATGTCTACATATACACAGCGAGGTACATATATGTATGCAGATAAATAGCTATGTATGTATATACAGACATAGTCATACATATGTAAGTATATAAGGTAAGTATATAGGTATATGTGGCCATACATCATTAGATAGCATTGGTAGATTAACAAAAACAAATATGTCCACTTGCACCGTTAATGGGGTTGAGAGGACCCAAACAATATACGTCTTGTACGAATAGGCATACCCCCCAGCCAAACACATCCACCCTGCAATACACTACCAAGTGTTGCAGATCCCATAACCAGGACCTGACATGACAGGGCACAAGATGTCAACAGTACTACATCCCATCTGTATGATGTCAGGCTGGTATTGGTAACATATCATGTGGTACGGTCTGGCTCCCATAGGAATTGTAAAATGTGGAAGCTATCAACATGCCCATGATACATACACACACAGACACATATCTGCAGATACCGATATACATATATATGTATATATATATATATATATATATATATATATATATAAATATATATATATATATATATATATATATATATATATATATATATATATATATATATATATATATAATTACACACATATATAGATATATGTATATATATATATATATATATATATATATATATATATATATATAAAATTACACACACACACACACACACACACACGCACACATATATATATATATATATATATATATATATATATACAAGTGACTACACATACACACGCAGAGATATGTACAGTAAGATACATATGTAGAAGGTGCACAAAATATGGAACAGCCACTATGCCTACAGTTCATACCTGAACAACTGGACACTGTATAGGCCACCCATACAAATGACAATCATTATCTGCAACATATACCCACAGAGAGGTCATAGGAAAAACACCACACATAGGTTTGCAGGAATGGAAAACCTTTATTTGTGTACTATTACAGTTCTATATACTATTGCTACTGTAATTGGGAATGTCTTCACAGACATGGTGTGTGTGGGAGGTCACATCTGCTTTCCACATGTGTGCCATTGGCTATTGACAGACATACTAAGGACATCATAGTAAAGTACCGCTGCTAGCACGTACTGCCCCTTTCGACTGCAGAAGAGATATTGGCCAATATATGTGGACATTCTGATACACTCTGTACAGTCCAGAGGTATACACAGAACCCTTTAGTGCAAAACATGTGTACCATGCTTGACAATATGAATGTTAACAGCCATGTAGATGGGTATAACACATAACAACTGGTATACATATGCCACTATAGGTTATGCATTCACACACCCCTGTCTGGCCTGACACATAATAACCACTGGTACAGGGGTGCCATGGCCACATACTACCCACTAGATATTTACTTATATCTGTACAGCATCACACTGCTCTGTCTGACATACATGACTTTTAAGGGAGGCCCATCAGCAGTACATCTGGCAAGTATCTGCACATGACATCTCATTGGGTAAGTACACTAAGCTGCTAGGCATGTAACAATGCACTGTGCAGGCTACAGGCAGACTGGTTCAACACTGGCCTACATCTCTGATGGGAGAATGCCCATGTACCTGCTTATATAGCAGGCTGTACAGGCATGTCACAGCACAGGGTAATATACTCCTGTGTGAAAGTACATAACCACAACCAATGAGAACACAGTCACAGCCACATATGGCAAGCTAGCATAACATTACAGTATATGTACTATCTGTTCAACACCATCCTAATATGTGCCACTCACACATTAACCCTACATATACTGGGCCGCTACACAGTCTGATGGCTGACTGTGGTATGGGACATGTGTGTGTACGGCCCTACAAACATGTAAGCCAATACGGTAACATACAATGGAGCAGCATGTAACATCAGATAGGACGGGACGTAGGATGATGACAACTACCACAGTCTGTACACAGGCGAAGGTACATATTAACAATACACACAATGTTGACATTTACCATAAGTACACAGACCTCAGTACTGTACAAAATCCACAGTATGTCCAGGTTATGTCATCAAATATAACCCCTACTGTACATAACATGTGTAGCAGTCTGATATCTCCCTGGCTTGTTATCTGATATGATGACACTAATTATGGTGTACAGCACATATGCACCTCTACATGCACGACATATGTACAAAGGTTGATAGAGTTGTGGCTGGAAGCACATACACAGGGCCAATATTGACATGTTGTTGTGATAACCTCATACATTTACTGTTGTAATAGGGTTTGTTACAACATATATCCTATGAGGGATATGTAGTCAGTAACTGTCACAGCTTTCACCATCTACAGACTGCAATCCTCACACTACCTTCTGCAGTCCACAGATAGATGCTCCATGAGTAACACATGAAACTAAAGGCACAGCACACTGCCCAGTCTGCAGATGACCCAGCAGATGGGTATTCCTCATAAACATAGAACTGAAATAGCAGGCATTGAGACATGTAGGACAGCCATATCCACAAACTCACTGTTAAACCAACATTACTCCAAATGCAGTATAGTAGCACTTACAGTCTGTAGTCAGGTCAGGAGGCACATCCCCCTCCTGTGTGTTGCCCTGTTTCCACAGTGTATTATGTTAGAGGTAAATCCCCAATCCATCTGAGATGTTGTTTGCCAAACAACAGATCTAGTTCCTGCTCACAGTGAATGAAAAGGGCCAACACCAACATGATGTTCCTAGATATTGGAGTGTGTTTCCATGCAATTGGCTATGGGAATGTTACCACAGCTGTTCCACATGCAATCAGCTAGGGGAGGGCTGCAATTCATGCAGGGGCCATCAGCTGATCATGAGCATCACTTAAAATACACATGCTGCTTCCTAAGCAAAGCAGGTAGTAGGTCTACACATCCACTAGAGAGGGAGTGGGAGAGGCAGACAGAGGCAAAGACAAGTCAGGTAGGGGTGAGAGAGTAAAACCTAAGAATGTTTGTGTCACACACCTACCAGCACAGGGTATTAAACTCCTGATGACTATGTTGTACTATCACAGTTCTATGCAGTTATTAGATGTGTCACATAGGTTACCTGTTGTGGAGCCCTCAGAAGATATGTGATAGTGAGTGACATCTGCAACATGGACATGGTAACTATACGGAAGGTGACAAGTGCCTATCCACATGAACAAGTGCCAGCATCGACATAGCCACACTGTCACAGGGTCGCACACACATTGACACACTTGGCAGGGCCAGGATTACAACTCATCAGTAGTGGGATTGCCACAACACATCACTGTGCAGGTATCACATAAACCACACGGGTCATATGAGGGTTGTATGGGCAAAGGGTATGGGGAGGTATCTTACATCAGACAGCATGCTACAGTACCCCTATGGGGGTTGTAGGGAGTGTGGATGTGAACATATGCACCATACAACACACACACACAAACACAGGGTGCCAGTATTGACATTCAGGGGTGCATGTCTGAACGGGTGTGTGGTGGTCGACTGTGACAGCTGGCTATACAAAGCTAGGCAATGGGTATACCTTGACATCAGGCCACATGACAATGGTCTGCATTGTGGCTCAGGGCTGTAGTTTCTGCATTTGCCCACACAAGTGGGTATTGTATCCCCCATCCATGACATGGATGGTGTTTGGGATGTGCACACCTCCCACATGCATGTACAGTGACATGTGGAACTGTACCTGGGTTGTCTGGCCCATGTTGTGATCACAGATTATCATCAGATGTGCTAGTCTTACCCACCCGTGGCAGGTACTGGTAATGGGCAGCAGGTTTACCCAGCACCTACATTGATAGCATGCTAACAGCATTCCCTGGTGTCAGTTACATTTTTCCATACAGGGCATGTTGTCAGGCATGGTATGTCCTTTGTGGGTCACATGTGATGGCACCACAGGTGTCACAGGTGTCCATTGGGGAGCATGAGGAGGTGCACTGTCTGCATGTACGTTCATATTGGACAGATGGACAGGGTGCCATGCCCTCTGTAGCCCACTGCTATCACTCCATAGTTACTATCAGTGGCCAATATGCAGTGTACTACCCACATATTAGCTATTGTGTGTGTATGAGACATGGGTTGAGAGTGTGCTCTGGGTAATACTGGGGTTGCTAACTGTGTTTGCCTGGCCTTGATGTCACATGTATGGGTATAGCTTTGCACTCCAGCCTCTCAGCTATTTCACATCTGTTATCCCTCTATGATGGGCATTGTGATATATAGTAGGGCCACCATATAAGAAATATGCAAAACCCACTCCACATTGGCCAGAGGTGACACACGCACACACACACACACACACACACACACACACACACACACACACACACACACACACACACACACACACACCTGTCATGTCTGGGAGTAGAACCCCCACCTAACTAGTTTATTACACTACAGTAGTACATGCCACGGAGATTACTGAAGTACTCTTACCCCAAAGGTGTATTTCACACTGAATGACATCATCAGGATTGCCAAAGTAGGCCATTTGATATGTACTGCGTATGACTAGCCTAAAATTCATTGCTCCCTACACAGACAGTGACACACACACAAAACATCCACAACTGACATGTGTGGGTATAGAACCCCTAACAGAGGTCTATATCATACTACAGCTATTACAGGGTGCACCATGGGGGTTACTGGGAAACCCCTTCCCCAAAGGTGTATTTCACAATGAATGACATTAGCAGGATTGCCAAAGTAGGCCATTTGAAATGTACTGCATGTGACTAGCCTAAAATGCATTGCTCCCTACACAGACATTGTAACACACACAAAACAACCACAGGTGGGGATGGAACCCTAGCACAGTTATAAATCACACTACAGGAGTACGTAGTTATGGCATGCACTATGGAGATGACTGGACTACAACCTTCCCAGAGGTATATTTCGAGGTGGGTGACATCAGCAGCCTTGCCAAACTTGAGTATATGACTTGTAAGCAGAGTGAGTACCCTAAAAGTCATTGTTTTCTACACAGACAGAGTCAAACAAACACACACACACACACACACACACACACACACACACACACACACACACACACACACACGCACACACTTTCTGTATCTGTGATTAAAACAGCTACCTAACTACTTTATCACACGACAGCAGTACACAGTTACAGGATGCACTATAGAGACTACTGGGCTACAACCTTCCCAGAAGTGTATTTCAAGGTGGATGATATCAGCAGCATTGTCAAAGTTGAGCATTTGAATTACTGGGAGTAGGACTACCCTAAAAAGCTTTGTTCTCTACATAGTCAGACAGACACGCACACATACACACACAGTTGCTAAGTCTGGGATTTGAACTCCTACCTAAGTAGCTTATCACACTATGGCAGTACATAGTTATGTGACGCGCCACAGAGATTACGGGGCTGCAATTCTCCAAAATGTGTATTTCACATTGGATGACCTCAGCAGACTTGCAATAGTAGGGCTATGGGGAGGGCTGTATGTGTGCATGGGCCATATCCCATTCATCTAGGGGTTGACACGCCACATGCGGACACATACAGGGTCATATTTCACAGGTACATGTATACAGCTGCTAGATGACTACTTCCTTGTGCAGTCATGTTGCACAGCTGGCATGTGCACCGCATAGTCTGTAATGCTGACAGATACTGGTGGCTAGTATCTGCAGAGAGTGACATCTGCACCTCATGTGTTTGTGGCCCTTTGGCTGTGTGCTGGGTGGGACAGGCCTTGATGGCTCCTTGTCATGGTCATCCTCTTCCACACATCTATGTCCATCTACCTTTGGCTTATTATAGTGTGTTGTCCTTACATATATGTCTGTATTCTTATCCACTGTGTGTGCAAGGCATGAGTGGTTCATATTGACAAGTGTCTGCACTAACAACTGCAACTGCCAGATATGTCTGGTCCACTGGTGTTTGCAGACATGGCCTTCATGTGTTTACGTGTGTGAGCATGCCCAGTATGACCTTTCAGTATGTTGTTGACTGACATTGCTTTCATTTCTCTAAGTGTGTGAGCATGCCCAGTATGGCCATCTGTATTGCATGTGTGGATCAAATCCAGGTAGTTTGTACTGCTGTGCTGACCTTTGTGTTGTACACCGACAGGTAGCATGCTATTCTCTGCAGGGTTTCCATCGATCATTTGGCATTGACTGTTGCTACATTTCTGCATAGCGGGGGGGGGGCACCTGACTGTTTCTACATTTCTATACAGGACTGGGGGGGCACACCTGGCTGTTACTATATTTCTATGTAGGTTGGGGGGGGGCACACCTGACTATTTCTACATTTCTACACAGGACTGGGGGGAGCACACCTGCCTGTTACTATATTTCTATGTAGGATGGGGAGAGAGCACACCTGACTATTTCTACGTTTCTACACAGGATGGGGGGGCACACCTCACTTTTACTATATGTCTACATAGGATGGAGGGGAACACCTGACACTTGTACACATTTACTAGTATGTCGGGTACTCCATTTCAGTCTGTAGTCTTACCTATCATGCTGGCTAGAGGCGTACCAGTGTACTACAGATCTTAGATTTTAATTACCTACATGTTAGTTTCTGACTTCCTAGCCTTCACAACTGACATCCCACTGCCTGGCCTGCTGTAGTCTGTGCAGGCCTGGGGGGGAGGTTATCCATAGACCTCATTCAGAGGCCATAGTACAGCATTTGTTTGTGTTTGTCTACACCTGTCCTGCTGGCTGTGACTGTTGTTGGGTATGTGACCCCCCCCCCTGACTGGCATGTGTGAGTCACTTACCTTGTGGGTGTCCCAGTATTGAGGGTGGTGCTGCAGGGCTGCCTATGTTGGATGCACATAGTACACTACCTACACATGGTTAGGCACAGGTAGCGTAATGTTTGCCATCCCTTTTACTATATGTGAGAGTCAGAGAGAGGTGTTATTCCCTGGGTCCCCCCCATGTCAGTGTATGTGCTATACATTGCCTCTTTGCCAAGGTCAGGGCATAGTGGGCACACCTGCTTCTGCCTACTGGGCCAGGTTCATGTTGTTCCTTCTCCGAGTCACTCTGTGCCTGTGCAGGCCTTGGCAATGGTGGGGGGCTGTGTGGCCCTGCCCCATGCTGTTCCTGCTGCAGCTGTTTCCACAGGTTCATATTGTGTAGCATGGCACATACAAGGACAATTTGGGTACATGTAGCTGGTGAGTACTGCAAGGCTCCACTGGATAAGTCCAGACACCGGAAATGTGACTTGAGCATCCCAAACACGTGCTCTATTATGATTCTTGTTTGTGCATGTGCCTCATTATGGAGTTCTTGTTCGGGTGTGTGTGTGCATTTCTGATGGGTGTCATCAGCCCCAGCACCAGGGCGTATCCAGCATCCCCCCACTAGATGACTGTGGGGGATGTCCCCATTGGCAAATCTCTGGTACAGCTGTGCCAGATGCCAGATGTGGGAATCGTGATAGCTTCCAGGGCAGTCAGCATACAAGTTCATTATTATGCTCTGGCATCTCACTCGACCTGTCACTTGATGGAGGGGAAGCCCTTGTGGTTGATGTAGACCCCACCCTGCTCACTGGGTGGTGCTTTGATGCATATGTGAGTGCAGTATATTGTACCCACTACCTCAGGGTATTCTGCTATTTGGTGGAAGAGATTCATATTGCTGGCCAACGCCTCACGGGTACTGGGGAAATATACATGCTCACCAACATGTGCTGACATGGCATCCAGGAACTGGTGGAGTACCCTGAATGCTGATACCTGTAAAATCCCCATCATATCCCCAGTTGGCCTTTGGAAGTTACCTATAGCTAGTATTCTTAGGCCTACACATACCTTGGTATCCACTGGGATGGGTTCCCCTCTGTTAGTTCTGTGTGTCAACAATTTGCTGTAGGAGGTCCCTATCCACCCTATAGCACTCAACTATCTCCAGCTCATGTAGCCCTTGGTAGGTTACCCTGGGTCTGTACACACTTCTCCGTCTCTTCACTGTGGGTTGCTCAGCAGCATTCACATCCTCACCACCCTCAGCCTCTTCCACAAGTTGTATGATAGCTATTGCAGTTCCTAACATTTTGCTGTTGTGAGTGTTAAAAGTTCCCTGCTTGTTTACACTGGTGGTGTAGAGTGTGGGAAAAAACAGAGAGGTAGGTGTTTGCATAGTTTATAGTAGTGTTCTGGGCTGGGCTGGTCTGGTGTCTGTGTAATTGGCTGGTTCTGATACATTTCACCTGCCAGCTAAGCTAGTACTCCTTGATTACCTTCCTACTGCTGCTTTCCCTTCCCATTGCCTTCCTGTTTAAGGCCCGGGGGTGCGCCACACAAACAGAGTGCTCAAATGTACACATTGCTGCAATTTCTTATTTAACTTCTGTTTTCCTCCTGTAAAACCTGATGTGTGGTGTGCACACCCGCTTAGGCTTTGTAAAGATTGCTAGGCAGGTTTAGACACCCCCCCAGCTTAGCTGTGCTAAGCTATGAGCAAACTCGAACCACAGGGCTCCAGTCCGCTTACAGTATGCCTGACACCCCCCCCATGATGTCACCTAACTCCTAGGCTTGCACCAAGCTATTCCTACTCTTACACTGTTGGGATCTGCCTCACATGCTGGGGAAAACTGGGATTCATTATCCTTCCCCTCATTTGCATAGGATTGCCTGCTAATGCATAGTTACATGTCTCACACTGAGCCTCCCCACTTAGCAACCACTACTCACTGGCCAGGTTGTCTTCTGCCTGCCATTGACTTGCATGGCAAAATACTGATTTTAGTTAGAATGCTTATTTTAGGTTTATTTTCTTATTTTCCTCCCATTCTTATTAGCGTGCCACTGCCCTATGCTTAAACAGCCGAGATTGGCTAAAAAAAAAATAAAAGTTATTTTTTTTATTTTTTGTATTGTTTGCAATGCCAATGGCCTTATACTTGGCCATTGGCATGCTTACTGCATGATATGCAGCCTTTATTTAGAGCTGTCATAGCTCCGTTTTGGATTTTGCAGAAATGTACTCGGTTACTAACCGAGTACATTTCTGCTGATTACACTAGTCCTGCACAGACAGTCGCAAGCTTCCTTGTTATTGTTGTGTCTTTTGGCATTTCCCGGTTAGGAGTCACCACAGCGGAACTCCAGTCCGCTTATAACTGGCAGTGGATTTTTACACGCCGAGTTGCCAGCCCTGACGCACAACCTTCAACGAAGGTATGCCCATTCACGCATGTCTCCACCAAGAAGACGCTCTAGCTGAGAGTCGAACAGGACAACGTCTTACTGTGAGGTGACAAAGCTACCACAGCGCCACCACCACAGTCAGTGCCAGTCCTGACGCACAACCTTCAACGAAGGTATGCCCATTCACGCATGTCTCCACCAAGAAGACGCTCTAGCTGAGAGTCAAACAGGACAACATCTTACTGAGAGGCGACAACGCTACCACAGCACCACTGGATCACAATATTACCTCATTTGCATGGATTTCTCCTACAAATGGGATGATTTGCATACGAGGCCTTCGTCCATGCAGGATTAGTGCAGAAGCTCTTGTGTACGTCCCCCTGTGGGCTGTTCTTGGATCGCATGGTAGACATATTGTCTGCTCAAGCTCCTGTACTGATCTTGCACTCCGTGCAAGCTTTTGAGAATCTGGGGGAGTGTCTAAATTATTTTCACTGAATGTTTTAGCTGTAGTAATCTAGTTTCATTGCAAGTATCAAGTTTCCTGTGTTTTTTTTTTTGCTTGTTTCCCACTATGTCTGAATAACAGCTGTCTGAGCTTGCAGCCATGGGTCATGCTATGAAAAATTCCTAAAGGTAACACTGTGAGATTTAAGAAAATCTAAAATAATGTGTACAGAGACTGCAGAATTAAAGACGAAACATGGAAACATGGAAATCTGTTTAAATTATGCTTTCTTTTCATGTAGTACTCAATCATCAGATTAAATGGGCAAAAAGCATAAATTACCCCTTGAAGTTACTTATATATACATATATATATATATATATATATATATATATATATATATATATATATATATATATATACATATATATATCGACGGATTATGTTATATGTTCGAACGCTTAATTGTTCGAACCACTAAAGATCAACCTTTAGTGATCGAACAATTAAATGTTCAAACATATAAAAAATTCATATTTTCAAATAAAAAAAGAAAATGTAAAGGATGCAAGATGGGGGCAAGCCCCCCTGCACCCCCTCACACCCCCGCTTCTTAAATATACCAACTGCAAGATTGCACTTCAGCGTGCTGCAGTGTGGATATGGAAAATTTCCCATTTCCTATACTGAAGCGCGATCTTGGAGTTGGTATATTTAAGTAGTGGGGGGTGTGGGGGGTGCATGGGGGCTTGCCCCCCTGCTTACACCCTGTAGTTTTTTTTTTGTTTAGTTTATTTTTTTAAATTTTTTAAAATATTCGAACATTTAAATGTTCGATCACTAAAGTTCGATCGTTAGTGATTTGAACATTTAAGAGTTTGAATATTTAACATAGACCCTGGGCCGGATTCACAAAGGCTTGCACGGAGTCCCAGAGTAGAGTAAGACTCCAGACAGCCAATATTTCTGCCGAGCGATCCAGGAACAGCCGGCAGGGGTGTGCATGAGAGCTCCTAAAACTACCCTTGCACGGACAGTGTTATGTTATGCAAATGACCTAATTTGCTGCAGAAAGCTATGTAAATGAGGTAAATTTGCTATCCAGGAAACACTAACCTGTCCGAGTAAGAGTAGTATTATTTGCAGAAATGTACTCCATTGGTAACGGAGTACCATTCTGCAAATAGCAAAACGGAGCTATGACAGCTCCAAATAAAGGATGCATCCAGTTGAAGAAGCATGCCAGTGGCCAAATATAAGGCCATTGGCATTTTTATCTGTTGCAAAATAATAAAAAATAATCCCCCCCCGATCTCCGATGTTTAAACGTAGCGAAGTGCCGCGCAAATGTGCAGTGCTCTAAAAACCAGAAATAAAAAAATAAAAGCCAAAAATAGGCATTTTATTAAAAATATTCATCTGCCATGCAGGTGAATGGCAGGCTGAAGACAACATGGCTACTGAGTAGTGGTTGCTAAGGGGGAAGCTTAGTCTGAGAGATGTAACCAAGCATTACTAGGCAATCCTATGCAAATGAGGATAAGGATAGTGAATCCCAATTTTCCCTGCCATCTGAACCATATCCCTAGAGTGTAAGAGTAGGATTAGGGGAGTAACCGAGTAGAAAATAGGTGACATCATGAGGGAGTATGTATCAAAGACTGTAAGCTTATTGGAGCAGAGTGGCATGTGTTTGCTGTAAGTGACTCAGGACTGGAAGAGGCATGTATACAGTTGTCTTAACTGAAACTCAGAAACCGAAGGTGTACGCCGTGGATATCACCAAAGTTTCTTGCAAAGATGCTTACACTGTGTGCGCGTGTGTGTGCGCCTGTAAACTCGTCTAAGCCTGTGTGCGCATGTGTGCACCTGTGTAAGCCTGTGTAAGGCTGTCTAAGCCTGTGTGTGTGCATGTGCACCCGCCTAAGCCTGTGTAAGCCTGTGTATGCCTGTGTGCACATGTGTGTGCGTGTTTGCACTTGCTTGTGCGTCACTGCCCCCTGTGGAAACAGAAAGGGAAAAGGAAGGAAAAGAAATAGTAGGAAGTTAACCAAAGAGAACTAGCAGACCTGCCAGGTGAAATCAATCAGATTCAGCCAATTACACAGGCAGTACACTAGCCCAGCCCAGCCCAGCACTTAAATCTCTGCAAACAACATTCCCCCATGTTTTTCTCAGAAACACTGCAACACTGCAGTCTACAAAGAGAAGTGAAAACTTAAAAAGCTCAACTGAGACAAAAAAATGTTAGGGGCTGCCATTGCTATTGTAAGGTAACATGTGCAAGATGCTGAGGGTGGTGCCATTGCTAATGCTGCTGAGCAACCCACAGTGAGGAGACGGAGAAGAGTGTACAGACCCAGGGTAACCTACCAGGAGCTACATGAGCTGGAGATAGTGGAGCACTATAGAGTGGACAGAGACCTCCTGCAGCAAATTGTTGAGCTGTGCAGGCCACACCTCACACACAGAACCAACAGAGGGGAACCCTTTCCAGTGGAAACCAAGGTATGTGTTGGCCTAAGAATACTAGCAACAGGTACCTTCCACAGACCAACTAGTGATATGATAGGGATTTCACAGGCATCAGCATCCAGGGTACTGCACCAGTTCCTGAATGCCATGTCAGTACATGTCGGTGATCATTTATATTTCCCCAATTCCCATGAGGTACTGGCCAGCAATATGCGTCTCTTCCAGCAAATAGCAGAATACCCTGATGTAGTGGGTGCAATTGATTGTACGCACATACACATCAAAGCACCAGCCGGTGAGCAGGGTAGGGACTACATCAACTGCAAGGGCTTCCACTCCATCAACTGCCAGGTCGTGTGCGATGCCCAAGGCATAATACTGAATATGTGTGCTGGCTGCCCTGGAAGCTACCACGATTCCCATATCTGGCATCTGATGCAGCTGTACCAGACATTTGCCAATGGGGACATCCCTGACGGTCACCTAGTGGGGGATGCTGGATACACACTGGAGCCGTGGCTGATGACACCCATCAGAAATGCACACACACCTGAACAAGAACTCCATAATGAGGCACACGCACAAACATGAAATGTAATGGAACGTGTGTTTGGGATGCTCAAGTCACGGTTTCGGTGCCTGGACACATCTGGTGGAGCCTTGCAGTAGTTGCCAACTACATGTACCCAAATTGTCTTGATATGTGCCATGCTACACAGTATGATCCTGCGAAAACAGCTGCAGCAGGAACAGCATTGGGCAGGACCAAGCAGCCCACCACCATTGCCAAGGCCTGCACAGGCACAGCATGACTTGGAGGAGGAACAACCTGAGCCTGCCCCAGTAGGCAGAAGGAGACATGCCCAGTATGCCTTGGCCTTGACAAAGAGGCAAGCCATAGTGCATACACTGGCTCAGTAGGAACCCTGGAAATGATACCTCTCTCTGACTCGCACATAAAATAAAAGGGATGCATAACTTGACGCTGCCTGTTTCTAAACATGTATAGGGAGTGTAGTGTGTGCATCTGACATAAGCAGCCCTGCAGCACCACCTGAGGCATGATTGCCATGTTTTAAGCAATATAAAGCAGTGCTAAGCAGCTTTTACCAATATTTATTATATCTAAACAAAATTGCCCGTGCTAACTAGCGCAATGTCAGGCAATATTGAGCAATATTGGGCAAGGTCGGGCAAAGTTGAGCAAAGACAGGTAAACATGCTCATATTAGCTCTACTGTCCCTTAAGCAGTCTGGTCTGCCCAGCATGAAAATAAAAAGCACTCGAACCCAGGATACTGTGCACTATAGTCACAGTACTAAACCACTAAGCCATGATAGCATTTCAGTAGCACAGACACAGTAGGACAATTGTACACTAATGCAAACACAAAGAAATGCTGTAACATGCCCCTAAAGAGGCATATGCGTAACCTCCCCCACAGGCCTATGCAGACAGAGAACATCAGGCCAGGTTGTGTGATGTGGGTTGTGTAGGCTATGAAGTTGCAATCTAATATATGTGCCATTGGACACTAAGAAGTGTAGTACAATAGTATGCATCAAGCCAGTATGATAGGCGACAGTACAGACTGAAATGGTGTACCATACAAAGCAGTGCAGGCATAGCAAATGTGTCTAAGTGTCAGGTGAACCCCTCATCCTATGTACACCCACAGTAACAATCAAGTGTGCCCCCGGGTAGAAATGTACAAATAATAGCTGTCCCCCCTGTATGTAGAAATGTGGATAAGTCTATGCAAAGTGCCTCATGGAAGCCCTGCAGGCACAGCATGATCCCTGTTGATCTATGACACAAAGATGAGGCCTGCTGTAAAAATACAACTTGATTTTCCATACACATATTGTATAAATGTCTATACTGGGCATGCTCACACACTCCAACAAATGTAGTGGATTTCATTCAGCAACACACTGAAAGGTCATACTGGACATGCTCACACACTTAAATAAATGAAGCAAATATCAGGCAACAACATACAGAAAGGTCATACTGGGCATGCTCACACACTTAAGCCAAATACGGAGGTGATAATAAGGGATCTATGGACAAATGTGGATAGACATCTCTACTTCCAGAAACACATTCACAAAGTTGTCAGAAAATCATGCTATGCATTCACACAAACTGCCAAGATCTGTGCATGTAGGTCAAAGGAGGTTCCCACTACTCATCAGTCATCAGACCCATCAGAAAGTACCACAACACACTTGCGATGAATCTGACTAGGCATGTTCAGCAGCCAGAAAGCCCACTGAAGTACCCTAACAAGAGGATTACTGGCCTCAAACTGTTGCCCCATGCAACAAGACTGAATGTAACCCAATCTGTACTCTGTTGCATACTGTCTACTCAGGAGATCTCTGCTCAACAGACAGGTCCATGTCATGGCTACACTCAGATCTGTTCTGAGTTACAGCTCAATGACACTAAATATACAGACCCAACTGATATTGCCAACATCCTGGCAGATAGGATCAGTGTTAACTTTACCTGCCTCTCACCCATGAAAGAGCACATCTCTATAATGGAAGACTGCAAAGTTGCTGTCATCATGGCTGTACAGGTAAAAAACCTCTCCAAAGCCAGTATCACAGCAGCCATGGGACCAGATAACTTCACAGGCTGTGTTCTACACAAACCACAGAACAAACAGGCACCACACTGATGTACCATTGCAGTCATAGCCTCACCTCATGCTTTGTGCCTGTTGAATGGTGCACAGTGATGGTTATCCCACTACACAAGGGTGGAGACACCACGGACCCCAGGAACTAGCGCCACATTAGCCTGATGAGCCCGCTCTTCAAGGCCATGGAATGTATCATCATACAACATATAAAAAATTACATTTGTAATCCCCAAACACTGGACCACAACCATGTTGGGTTTGTAAAATGCAGATCATGTCTCCTAAACCTGATAGATGACATTGAAGCAGTCAACAGAACCGTAGACAAGGGTAAGGTGGTTCACACAGCCTATGTTGATCCTGCTACGGCTTACAACACCACCCCACACTCTGGAAATATAGATAAACCCACTAAACTAGGTATAAATTGCTATGTCACAAGATGGGTTGCCAACAGGCTTACTATCAGAACACATACTGTGAAAGTAGCAGACTCCAAGTATGACTTTGGACCAGTGATGAGTGCAGTACCACAAGGTCCAGTCCTGTTTCTTGTCCTGTTTAGTATCTACTTCCCTGAAGTAAACTTTAACATGGAAGGTCTGTGGCTACTGAAGTTTCCAGAGGACTGCAAACTAGGAGCCATAATTGTAAACACTAAAGATGTGGACATCCTACAAAAGGGCCTTACTGAGACAGATGGCTGTTGTCAAAGCCACAGGCTCTAGCTCAATGCCAAAAGGTGCATTGTCACCCCCTTTGTTAAAAACTCTGTAGCCAAGAACTACAACATAGGCGGTAGTATACTTAACACTGAAAGTGACCTTGGGTCACAGGTGGACACTGGACACAACTGTGCTAATCACATCCCTACAGTAGTCAGGAAACCCTGCTATGTTGCACACCTCATCAGAAAATGTGTTTCATGCAGAATAGAAGAGAACATTGTTCCCTACTACTCATCACTCACTAGAACTAAAATAGAGTACAACGCCACTTTTGCTATGTACTTCACAAGACAACTACAACAACTGGAAAGCCTGCAGCAATACCTCACAAAGAGCATTAGCGGCCTGAAATACATGCCATACACAGACCATCTCAAAATGCTCCATCTGTACTCCCTAGCATATCGCCTACTCAGATGTGTTCACTGCCTAACATACAAAGCTATGTCAAATAAAGAGCTGTTGGACATGCTCCACATAAAACACTCACAATCCCTCTGACCTTCGGACCCAAAACCACGAGTGAAATACAAAAGGAAGGGGTGTACACATTTACCTTATGGATACACACACCTTCAGGTTAGTGGCACAGCATGAGGCCTTGGAGACCATGCAAGTGCAACTAACATTGGGCAAAGCTGCTCATCAGATTGTAGCCTGCTACAGATCACCTACCTTGTCACAGGAACCTCACTCAGTATTCCTGAGAACAGTGGAAAATATAAAGGTCCTATCAAACACCATTATATGAGGTGATTACAACTACCTAAACGTTGAGTGGGAGAATTACTTGTGTACAACGTCCTTTGCCCAATGTTTCGTAGAGTTTAAAAACTCTAACACCCTGGAACAGCTGGTCACCTTGCCCACTAGAGGTGACACCATACCGGACATGATCATCACCAACATGGGGTGCCAGTGTTTCACAACAGAGATGAAACCCTCGCTGGTAATATCAGATCATAAAGTAATCACACTGGACATCCACATCCCACCCCCCACCCAGTCAATAAAACCACAGTGAAGACATTTTCAAAAGCAAACTGCACACATCCCAAGACCAAAGTGGAAACTTCCAAAGCCCTCTTGCTATAGGATAATGGTATACAATCTGCTGAATCAGTTACAAGTGCATCCTATGAGCATCTACAGGGATGCACGGATTGAGACATCACAAATAAAACCAAGATGTACTCCTCCAAAAATAAGAAAACAATCTGGTGGTCGTTGCCCATAAATAAGCTAGACAACAGAAGGAGGAAACTAACACCTGATAGAGACAACTTCACTAAAGAAAAGGCATCACTGATCATCATTAGGAAGAAACAATGATCGCTCATAAAATAATTCAAGGACAGTTTCTAAAGACAAATTGCCAAGGAATGTAAGAATAACAACCACAAAGCCTGCGGTAACTATACCAGACATGTAGGTGTCAACTTCCAAATATGCTGTCAGCTACTGACAAATGGCAAGAAATACACTGAACCAACTTTCATTGCCCACATCCTGGGGGACAAGTTCAGTGTAAACTTCCCCCTATCACCATCAAAAGAGCCTGTGTCCATCACAGAAGGATGCAGAGCCCCAGACATCATGGACATGCAGGTAAAGACAGCCCTCTCCAAAGCCAAGAACACAGCATCAATGGGACTGGATGGTGTCTCAGGCTGCGTCTTACACTAGGCCCAAAAGGAACTACACCCTGACCTACATTCACTGCCCAGACTCAATCTTACCACAGGCTATGTACCCAAAGAATGGCATACACTAACTGTCATCCAACTCCACAAACGGGGTGCCACAATAGAACCTGGAAACCATTGCCCTATATGTCTACTCAGCCTGGTTTACAAAGCTATTGAGCAAATTGTCATGGAACCCATAAACAGAGACATTGGGGACCTTCAGACACTAGACTCTACACAACCTTGCCTTGTTAAAGGCAGATCCTGCCTCCTAAACATAGTTGACTTATTTCAAACAGTTACCAAGGACATAGATGGAGGTGAAAGTAGTCCACACAGCTCACCTGGACCTCACTAAGGACTTTTTACACCATTACCCACTCTCTCTTCATGGACACACTTACCAGCTTGAGCATTAACAGTTATGGCACAGGATGGGTGGCCAAGTGGCTCACAGATCAAACACACATGTTCAGAGTTGCGGGTGTCATGTCCGACTCTAAGCCAGTCACAAATGGCATCCCACAGGTCTTGGTCCTGGGACCCCACCTGTTCAGTAGACATTGCTCAGAGGTACAGTCAAGCATGGGAGGAGTATGGATGAACGGGTTTGCAGATGACTGCTAACTGTGGTCCATAATCAACTCTATGGCTGACACACACATCCTCCAGAAGGGGCTTACAGAGACAGATACCTGGTGTCAAAACAATGCCCCAAGCAGAATGCCAAATAATGCATAGTCATTCCCTTTGGCTAAAACAAAGTGCAAACAAATTACCACATAGGTGGTATTCCAGTATGTACGGAGAAAGTCATGAAGGCCCTAGGGGCACAGTTAGTTAGTAAACTCTCCTTTGATGATCACATGCCCAAAGTGTTTAGACATTTCTTCTATGTAGCCAACCCAATGTCACCTAATGTAACCCACTTTGTCTAGTGTGATGGTGTCACCATCCTACAAATATACCTGTGGAAAGTAGAACTCACAGTAATGTGTATAGTGCGTTGTGTAAATGCGTACACCTGTAGTATCATAAACCAGTTAGGTAGGGGTTTGAATCCTGCACTTGACAAGTGTGTGTGTGTGTGTGTGTGTGTGTGTGTGTGTGTGTGTGTGTGTGTGTGTGTGTGTGTGTGATCTTCTTGGAGAGGAGTAACCTTTTTGGAGAATACTCAAACACCTTAAAAGTGGTATACTACTCTTTGTCAGGTCTGATGATGTCAGCATCCTACAAATATACCTGTGGAAAAGAGAACTCACAGTAATGTGTATAGTGTGTCGTGTTAATACATACTCCTCTAGTATCATGAAGTAGTTAGGTAGGGGCTTGAATCCTGCACTTGGTGAGTGTGTGTGTGCTCTATGTGTGTGACACTGTTGGTCAATGTGTTGGGGGTTTTGCATTTACTACTGTATGACACCAGTATGTGTATTGCACATGTGAGGTAGCTGCGTGGCAAATACATATACGTGCATGTGAACTCAATTATTGCATGTGTGGGAACCCTGCTTTCTCCAAGAACACATCTGTCATCTTTTCCAGAGTGTGCTGCTGCTTTCCAGACCTTAGGTCACATCTGTATGCTTGTGACAAGGCCAGCCACTGCAGTGATCCCTGGCTTAGTTCAACCGTGTCACACACGCTCATTACGGTTTCTATAGAATTGTGTGAGTGAGGGTTTATGGCCGAGGTATAAGTCAGACCTGTTCAAACGCAGCAAAGTCTGTCAATGATGCCTATTCATTATAGGTGTACAACAACCTTTGTGGATATGCATGCAGACCCCTTATTGCTTATGTGATCCACTGAGGGATTTAAAAATACCTTTGGAAATGTGATTATCAAAGGAGAGATGAAGTACCACTTGGGTTGCATGTACACATCGGTACCTGTTCTTCATGTTGGTGGCTACTACCTATGTGGTACTGTGGAGATACTATGTTCCGTAAAGGTGGATGAATATGCTTTGGTTGACTTATAGCTTTACATCATGGGTTTGACAACAGGGATTTGTCTGTGTGATACCCTTGTGGAGGATGTGTGTGTCATCTGGAGAATGCATTATAGGCCACAGTATGCATTACCAGACGTGGACGGACATATCCCTACTGTGACTGCTTGTACCTAAGAGAGCTATATGCCAAACAGGAGTGGTGTCAGTAATGGCTGCAGGTGAATACCACTTTTTACTGGCATAGTATAGTACCTGAAGGATCCATATGTTACTGTGTGTCCTACATCTGTGTGTCATTTGTCAAGACATTATCTAACAATTGGTTATGGTCAGGCTGTTGAAGTTATGTATACTACCAGAATGCAAAACAATGACAGATAGTAACAGTATCACCCACAGCACAGTGTCAAACCATGTCATACATACATGTGTAGTCAAGTTCCGAAATGTGTGTAGTACAATGCATACTAGCCACCAATAGAGACTATGGAGTGTTACTGCGTAATACAGGGCATGCCACCCTGCCCATGTGTCCGCTATGCACGTACATGCAGACAGTGCAACTCCACCATGTTCACAAATGTACACCTGCAAATCTGTGCCACACATATCCCACACATACTGTCCACTCTCTAACACATGCTGCCAATACTACACACATCAGCCAAGAGGCATGTGGGCGGACAATACACTATTGGAACTAACCCTGGTGTAAACATTACTACATTGACAATCATAGCTTAAATGCATCATGCCTGCTCAGCTATACCTTCAAGCATATCATTACACTCTACTGCTGACAACATGCTAACATTGCTATACTGCTATAAAGTCACCCTGTGCATCAGCACCATGGTAGCCTGTTCTTGCATTGATGTTACAGATGACAGGAGGTGGCACAGGTTTCATCATATGCACAGGGTGTGTTGTTGGTTTGCCAGAGGCCTACAGTAAGCCATACAATCGACATGTATGTGTGTGTATGTGTGTGTGGTGTGTGTGTGTGTGTGTGTGTGTGTGTGTGTGTGTGTGTGTGTGTGTGTGTGTGTGTGTGTGTGAGGGCCAAGAGTACTGCTATGGGCCAATGTTGATGTAATGTGTGTGGGTATGTAGTAGCCCTAGGTGTCTTATTTATATGTGTCTGTGTCTGCATGCACACAGTTCCGCCATGTGGCTGCCATATACGGGTATTTGTGGGACAGCCACAGACTACCTGCCAGGCTTTACAGATCACCATCTCTGGCCACGGATATGGTACCTGTGCCTGGCAGGGGTGCTACTGACACTATCAGGTACTAAGCCTGACTGGGTACTATCCCAGAGGTAGATGGATGTACACTGGACCCAGGTCCCTGCTGGGACTGTCCAGAGCCACATGCACGTGGTCTTCTAGGACGGTCTATGAACAGCCCACCCCCAACATTGCTGGGGCTGGTACTGGCAATACGGGAGTGGCTGTGACTTGAGGGACGTTTGCAGCGACTGCCAGCTACTGATGTTGCTGGCATACGTCCATGTCGATGACTCAACCGTTCCACACTGTCCTGACACATGGACATGACATTGCAAAGGACATCTAATGTCTCACCCTAACGTCTATCAGTGACCTCAATGTAATGACGGATGGCACCTGCTAGGTCACAGATACTGTCAATTACGGCAGTGTTATGTGCCCTCAGTGCCCTTAGTCCCTGTCTGGTGTACTGCTCCATACGTGCTTGTGCTTCCATGACAGCCTGGAACTTACATGAGGTTGTAAGACCTGTGGCACATCTGCCAGTGGCATAATGAGCAGCAGTGCTCCAACAAGAACCCCTGGGCATCTGCCTATGTGGTACCCTTCCAGACATCTGGGTATGGCTGCTGTGTTGGGATGCATGTGCCATAGATACCACACTGTCCTGGCCAATGCCGGCTGTACGCTGTCCCTCAGCTAAGGGCATTGGTGATGGATGTATTGGCAGTATGACTGTGTGCATGGATGGGGTGGACACTTGTGTACTGTCGATTGGAGGCCCAAAGACAGACCCTGGCAAACATGCCTGTGCCTCAACACACCTATCATCATTATCACTATTATGCTCAGAGCCATCAGTTTCCCTGCTGCAGTGAACCAGCCCAAACTCAGCACCTGTGAGAGCAAGACAGGAAACACACTTTACGACCTGTACATGATGTTGGCACACATGCACACATGAACACATGCACACATGCACACATGAACACATGAACGCATGCACACATGAACATATGCACACATGAACACATGCACACATGAATGCATGCACACATGAACACATGCACACATGAACACATGAACACATGCACACATGCACACATGAACATATGCACACAAATACACTCCTCACTAAAACAGACACACACACACACACACACACACACACACACACACACACACACACACACACACACACACACACACACACACACACACACACACCACCAGCAATCCAGAACATACTCAATAGCGTGTGATGGTGGGGTACAGTATCACAAGCCATTTATATCAAACGTGTCAGCATGAAGGACGTGTGTTGCTCAACAGCATGCAGTGTGAGTGTAGACAGCCCTAGCTAATAACAGTATACATGGCTTTGATGCATGTGTGTTTTTGTTCAGTGATTGGCCTCACCCTGGAATGCAATGTGTACATGGACACAACATTGCTGTGCCAGTATTAAAAGCTCTGCAGTGTCCTGTGCACCATCAATCACAGGTATACATACCATGGCAGGATGTGTATCTGTGTGTCACATAGATATACATTTCTGATTAGAGCATCTGTGTCTTTAGCAGATAATTGTGGACACAGGTTTAGCACATGCATGCTATGTATACACACAGGATGAGTGGTGCATGTATACCTGATGGAATACCATTGCTCAACATAGCCATTGTACAATGGTTATGGTGAGTGTTGGACATATTGTGGACATGCCAGTGCCAGCCGTGACATGGCATGCTACAACACAACTGCAACATTAAACATCACACATACACAATGTGTGTCATTTGACCTATACACTCCATAGCATTACAAGACATATGTGTGTCACTTTGTACAAATGGTGATTGCTATGCATATTGTGTATAGGTGCATATGTTTGCACACACACAACATTGAGGTGCATAGCAGTTAATGATATGTGTAGTACTGTGGCCACTGTAACTGGATGGGGTGTCGTACCATGAGCCATCATCATGCAGCATCATGTGGTCACTCAAGGCTACTAATGTGTGCCAGACTGGCACATAGCATGCTATACCTGAACTGCAGTAACATGGCTACATTCACCATTTCACAGCCAGTTGTTACATGGGTTTGTAAGGTGCCCAATAGGGGGCATTACCTAACATGAATGTGTTATGTGTTGAAGAGTGTCACACAGCCACATGAGAGGCCTCTACCCCTCAGATATATTATGTGTGCTGTTGGGATACCGGAGTGTGACCTTACAGCAGGTGTCTGAATACGCCATGTGTAACATGTTAATGTGTACTGCGTATGACACAGTTGTGTATGTTGTGTGCATGTGTATCGACTCTGCCTATCCAATGTCCACTACAGTGTTGCCACAGTTGTGTGGGATGCTCTGTGTATTGCATGTGTTTGAGGCAGCTACTCACGTTACTGAGATGTGCATAGTCTCATAGCAAACAAGCACAGCATGCATTATGCACAGGTGTGTGACGTGTACATGGCCTACACCTCACCTATGACATGCACATTTAATTAGCAATATTAAATGTAGAACACACTCACCAGCATGGGTCTGCTGCCTTTCTGTCACACCAGAGGGACCTACAAGGATATGAGACAGTTTGTCAGTGGCAACAACTGTGGCATTGCTACTGTGTGTTTGCAATCTTACAGTAGTATGATGGTTGACAGTCACAGGCCTGCAAATTATATTCCTAATTATTATTATTGCACAACACTAGGCATCACATCTTGTAACTACACAGTACACATCTCACATAAGCATGATCTACCAATAGAGGTAACAGTAGTGTACAGCTATGCCATGTTATCTGCATGCTCTGTGTCAACTTGCTGGGTGGCTCCGGCCTCCATGATGATACATGTTAGTTGTTGTTGTTGGCCAGGAGCCACCTGGCTCAGGAGCAGCTCCTCCACTCTGATGAGGTGGGGATGGATGGCTACCCCACCACCTGTGGCAAGCTGTTGTCTATGGATATCAGACGCATGCTGCCAGACATGTCTAATTAAATCACTGCAGTTATGGCGTACCTGCTCATATCTCCGGTTATGCATGCCTATGTCATTTACCCTACGGACAAGATCTTGCCACAGTGCAGTCCGCTCATGCTGGTCCTGGTTGGTTCTTGAGAACAGCAGGGTGTAGTGCTGAACCATGGTGGCTGTAATCACTTCGTCCTCAGCTGGGCTATATGAGGGATTACGATAGTGGGCCATGACCCTGGAAGACAATGAAACAATATGTGTGAGCAAGTCAAGTGGCACACTTAACATTCTAAAGTACAGATATCAATTAACTGAAATATATAGCAACCTATTGGCTGTCAGAGGATACAGACTTTCAATACCACATATCAGTGCTCAACCCACAACTGCCTGACAGTGCCTGGCACACTCTATATATCAAACCATGTTTTGCACAGCAACAAAGATAAACCAGTATGTAAGACTATACAACAGTACATGGCACACTGTATGCGACATAATGCACCACCTAGCTACAGGGGGTGTATATATCAAGCTAATGCATAACGTAACATGTAATCTATTGCAATCATTGTAAAGTCCAGTTACAGTATTACCAGTAAACCACACTAGTCATTGATGGCAAACCCCTGTCTAACATATGTGCTCATTCGTTAATATAGGTGGCATACTGCTGTACTAGACTATACATGTTGCTAGATACGCACCTATATCCTGTAACACACATATGACCAAGGCCATGGTACAGGCATACAAACACACACATCAGACATACAGACTAGACACAAAGGTATGGCAACCCACATGACCTTTACCTGTGTACCATACAGTACTGTGTATCAGTAGTTACAAAACCTTATGCCTGAGGTATGTCATATGTGAGTACTACGGGGAACAAACAAAACAGTGGTTCCAAGAAATGTGGACATACACCATACTGTGCTCTTTAGGCATACAGCTTCAGGTAGTACTACAGTTCATACAGGGGTTGGATTCACCAGCAATAACACTCAATAAGCATACATGTACTGCTGTAGCCTCCAATGGGACACCCCAGTCGACACCAACGGACTATGTCAGACCATATGGCATACTGCTTTTTCTGCCTAGCAATAGCATACACATATTTTGCTGGGATCACAGCTAGGACACATACTACCATGACGGAAACAGTTTCCCACTTAGCTATCACACATATACAGAACTCTGACACATTCACCAACACATTTACCATCACACTCAGTCAACCTCACATAGCAATTATTGCAACAAGTACATGTGGGTGTGTATCGATTCATAGGTAGGTTATAGGCTATTGGCCCTAGGACCTATAGATGTCTAGCCATACGCTACCCTGGCCTTTGACACACAGGTAATTTCATTTCAAGTGGCCCTGTCAAGCAGAGCCACAGAGGTGATTCCCGAGGTGTATTTCCTATCTCCCATACAATCATCAGGATTATATATGATGACTGCTAATTAGGAGCTTTGTTTGCTATTGATAGGTGGTTTGTTCCTGAGTATGGGATGTCTCTGACATAGGAATCTATCCCTCCAGCATGTGCTGTTTATTGAGTTGACAAGGTTTAGGTCCCTAGAGCATGTAGCTCGTAGGGATTGTGATCTGTTTACGTGGAGCATGTCCAACAGCTCTGGGTTTCACATAGCTTTGTATGTTAGGCAGAGGTCACCTCTGGGTAGGCGGTATGTGACACAGTCTAGCTGTGGTTTTGTGAGATGGTCTGCATAAGGCATCTGTTTGAGGTTGGTATTACTCTTTGTGAGGTATGTCTGTGTCCTTTCCAGTTGCTGTCGATGTCTTGTGAGGTACATACTACATGGGGAATTGTACTCTATAATGGGTTTTATGTGTGAAGTAGAGGGGAACACTGACCTATATTTCCCTGGATGACACACCTTTTGTGATGATGTGTGCCACATAGACAGATTACATGACTAGTGTGGCACTGTGATTATCAAAGGGGAGACTACTGTCCACCTGTGTCCCATGGTCTCTTATCACACCTTCGGTGTTAAGTAGACTACCACCTATGTGGTAGTCAATGGGTACTGAGTTTTTGCAAGAAGGGATGCCAATGCAGTGTCAACATTGAGCTGGAGTCCATGGCTTTGTCACCAGGCATCTGTTGCAGCAAATATGACCCTCTCTCCCTCCCTCTCTCTCTCTCTCTATATATATATATATATATATATATATATATATATATATACACACACACACACACACACACACACACACACACACACACACACACACACTCATACATATAAACATCCATTGGTGTACATATAGATATACGGGTCTACTACTAATGCCCGAAACGACGATTCCCCGACGGAAAACTCACCGACGCCAGATGACCGACAGGTAAGTGTACCGACAGGGTGATTTGCCGACAGCGGAAAGACCGACAAGGGAATGTGCGATCGCGACGCGGTAAGTGTGCGATGGTGACGGAGTTAGGAGCGGTCAGGTAAGTGCTCGAGATTGTGGGATGTCGGGTTAGGCTGTGGGAAAGGTGAGTGTGTGTTCGTGTCGGAGGTATGGTTCGGGTAAGGTAAGTGTGTGCTAGTGAGGGACTGTAGTTTAGGGACGGGTTAAGTGAGTTAGGGTTAGGGTGCAGGTAGGTGAAGTGTGCGTTAGTGTCGGAGCTTGGGCTAGTGGGTTAAGTGAGTTAGGGTTAGGGTGCAGGTAGGTGAAGTGTGCGTTAGTGTCGGTGCTTGGGCTAGGGGTGGGTTAAATGAGTTAGGGTTAGTGTGCAGGTAGGTGATGTGCGTTAGTGTCGCAGCTTGGGCTAGGGGTGGGTTAAGTGAGTTAGGGTTAGGGTGCAGGTAGGTGAAGTGTGCGATAGTGTCGGACCTTAGGGTTAGGGTTTGGGTCAGGGCTAGTGTGTATGCTATGTAGTGTCGCGTGTTGTTTACGTTCCGTGTGTCGGTGTAATGGTGTTCGGTGTAATGGTGTTCGGTGTTTTGCGTTGTCGGGTTTGTGTGATGTCGGTCATCTGGCGTCGGGGAGTTTTCCATCGGGGAATCGTCGTGTCGGTAATTAGTAGTAGACCCAGATATACATAAAGGCACATATACAGTCCACCTTTCATGGTGGGAATATCAAGTATGCAAAGGTTGTGAGGTATACAGTTATGTCATAATATTGCACAGTGTTATGTGGAATGCATTGAAGGTGTTCTCAGCCCATGTAGCTTTAGCAGGCCTCACAGGCTGCAACACTGCAAACCTGATGAATCATACCCACAGCATTTAACCACCACATGTCATATACCAGCATTGTATGCTGCCTGGTTTGCCACACACTACAACCTACATAGAAATATGCACATAACCTTCAACAACATATATATATCCACCTTTCACAAACAGGTGCAGTATGTCCTTTGCTCTATGCCCATGTACAGATGCTAATATATCTGACACAGACAGATCTCTCCGTATGTGTGTGCGATACACACACAAGGACCACACTGTTGTAAGTCCGTGTACCTCATGACTGACCTGTTGAGCCTTGCTGCAACATGAACAGGTGTCACATGTGAGCACACAGTAACATTAGAGGGTGTATATATAGCTGCAAATGCTAGATTAGCATACTAGCCTGGTACAGCTGTTGCCAATGCTAAGCTACACGTTAATATGACTATCATGCATTTGTTACTCTGTCACATCCATGTTTACATAACTGTATGCGCTACTCCCCCAAACAGACATTGTACATACTACTGTACAGAACACAGATAACATGGATCAGATGTTTAACATTTAATGCTGAACTACATATGTCACAGTCATATCCCACTGCACACAGCTACACACTGATTTATCCATGGCAGTAGTTATGCAGGGCATCTGTGCATAGAAACGTACTGCTGCCAGTAAATACATATCTGTTACATACCTTTCCTTTGTATGTGTTTGTAGTAGTCAGTTCCGTGTGTTTTGTGCACTTTTTTTGTTTATATCTTTTTTTTTTTTCAATAAAATCTTTTTTTCAATATATATTTTTTTTCAATATATATATTTTTTCAATATATATTTTTTCAATATATTTTTTTCAATGTATTTTCTTTTATATCTTTTTTGTTTCCTGTTGCTGTGGTCTGTGTCTCTCTGTGTCTCTCTGTGTCACTCTGTGTCGCTCTCTCTCTCTCTCTCTCTCTCCCTCTCTTTCCATACCTGCAATGAAATGATTGCATGTGTGGACAGCATGTACAGCCTGCTTTTATAGGTATCTGCACATGTGCATGTGATGGCCTCTGCACCAATTGTTGGCCACCATTTGGCAATTGCATGCAGCCTGCTGTGTGGTAATTGCAGTACTTACTGTCATAGTAACCAAATACTATAAATTGCTAAGTCAGGTAGGTGTAGCCCTTTCAGCTTTCCAAAGTGGGGACCATGCTTGTTTGCTGTGGACACCGTTGTGTAAGTCAGAAGGTTGGTATACTTCTTGTATCTGATGCTAGGGGTATAGCCAGTGATTTGAATGTTGTACTCAGAACTGAATGTTGCCACTTCCAGTACACAGTTGTCAGTGTAGAATTGTACTCACCCCTACAAATGCTAACACAAGATACATGGGAGTATGTAGTTTCTTTTCTACTTATACAATTAGCTGCCATACATACATAGTTATTGAGATGTTTTCATTTGGCACATGAACTATTTGTGAACTGCTATACTGTGGATATTAAAGTACTCACTTCTGCACAGTTTGTTTTTTTTTGTTGACATTAGCACAGGATGCTCATGAAACTGGACAATTCCAGTACTGAGTATGCCTACCTACATCCTTGCTGGACCTTGAACACACAGGTATTTTGCACATTTGGGTGGGGATTGTCCTGCTATGATACTGTGTGGGGGATGTAAAGTGCTGCTGTAACATTATTTACTGCTAAAATGGCTGGTTCTGTTATCACAGTCATGTAATGCAATTCCACAACAACTGCTGGTAAAGTTCCACAGAACAGGTTTTGTGTTATGGCATTCCTATCTTTCCTTTACATTCACTCATTCTGATGCATGATAGATATATATATATATATATATATATATATATATATATATATATATATATATATATATGGTTCTAGGTCATAAGATCGACAGCCACAATAACAGCAATCAACTAACAAAACACATCCCCTTATCCAAAAACCACACACAGAACACAAGCACACCAAAATCCTCACAAACCCACACTAAACCTCACACACACAACTATGTCCAACCCTAACCCAAACCCTTACCCTAAGGTCCGTCACTACCGCACTCAGCTAACCGCGCCCTAACCCTAACTCACTTAACCCACCCCTAACCCAAAAATACCACTACCGCACACTTACATAACCCCAGCCTAACCCTAACTCACTTAACCGCCCCTAACCCAAAAACTGCCACTACCAAGACACTTACCTAACCCGCGCCCTAACCCTAACTCACTTAACCCACCCCTATCCCCACACTCTGTCACTATCCACACTTACCTTAGTCGCACCCTAACATCCGTCACCACCGCATACTCACACAGCCTTCTTTCCAACTCACTATCCCTGGCGTCGGAGTTTTCATCCGTAGCGTCGGTCTTCCGAGTGTCGATCATCTGGCGCCCGCTAATCCGTTGTCGGTTATATCAGCTGTCAATCTTCTAACCTAGACCCGTATATATATATATATATATATATATATATATATATATATATATATATATTTATTTCAGCAACAACCTGCAATATATCTACTGTGGCTTAGTGGTACTTCATGCAGTCTAGTGTGTACAAGGTTCGGTTTTATTTTGCTGCTGAGCAGAACAAGGCCCCTCACATGCAGGGTGACTAAGGCACTTTTAAGCAGTTGTAAGTGGGTTTGTGCAGGTTTGCACGACGCTTAGCAATACTTAGCTAAGCACACACAAGTGCAAACCCGCTAACTACTGCTTAAAAGTGCTTACTCCTGCTAACCCCCGCGCTCATTTCTTTGAAAGAAAAGAAAATGGGGAGATAGGACAGTGGTGAAAAAGGGGCACAAAGTGGAAAAGACAGTAGGGAAAACAGCTAGGGATGTGTAGGACTGGTGTAGGGAAGGTCTATAGCTGCCCATTTCTTTAAGAGCAACATGTGCATATACTAGTAATTTAAGGGAAATTTGAAACCTTCCACCCCTGAGAGAGGGGTGAGGACAACAAAGTATGTTGTACTGCCAATTAAATTTCAGTTTATGCATCCAGCGTGCAAAATGGGCAGCAATGTATGGGGCGCCATTTTTTGTGGGAGCAGATTGCCCTTTTTTTTTCAGGTGAGAGTGGAATGTGGGGTAGGTGAAGTAGGTATATTTTGGGAGGTAGGTTGGGGAGGTAAACAGACAAGACAGACAAGACACATACAGGGGTGGAATATGACACATGGGGTGGGTGAACACCATTGACGGGGAAGGATGTTTGGAAATCGCAAGCCCATGAGCCCACAGATAGCAACAGTGGAATTGAGATCCCCACCCATGGGCAGTCACCACTGCACCTTCACATCCCAGAGGGTGGCTGTGCTGGGGGCTGCGTAGGAGGGGCAGGCTCACCCATGAGTCATGCTACTCTTGCCTCGAGCTGGCTGAAAGGATCAGCGACTGAACACTCAATCTCCCTACGCACCACAGCCTGGACCATTCGGAGGGTGATAGGTGGCCCTCCTCTGGCCACACTTGCATGGGGAGATGAGCCCCATCCCCTGCAGTGCTTCCACACAAAGGTGGCACAGGACCAATGGAGAAGGAGGTCCCGGGCTGGGCACCGGACCTGCTGGTGCCAGGTGCCATCGCCAGCTTAGGTGGGACAGGAGGGGCCGCTGGGACCGGCCTTCCCATACGTTCTATGTTTAAGAGGATTTAATGACAATATGGGTTAGTAATAGCCAACAGCATTCCAATTTAGTTGTAACGGCATACAATAGTATTCCCATTAATCCAACACACCAGAGTTCCAACAGTTGAACAGCAAGCATAACACATGCATATATAGAACAACAGTGGACATTCCAACAGCATGCAGGATTGATTGGTGGCAACAGGCCACAAAGATTGTGGTATGTGAACAGGGCACATGCATCAAAGTAAATGTAGATATTTATAAACCAATAGGACATGTGTCCCAACAAATGTTATGAGATTAGACATACCCATTGAGGTGTGGAATTGCATTGTTTATGCACATACAGTAGAGTGTAAAAAGATACCTCCATTAACAACTTATATATACTTATAGTTTACACTACATTCCTATTGACTGCAGTTATATATCCCCTACATGTATTGTGACACTAGGCAATGTCCGTTAAATTGTGAAATGGGTTTTTCTAGTTCTTGATATACCTGACCTGTATCTGATATACAAATTGTCCATGTTGCAGATGCTACTGCTACATATTTATATATTTCATTTATATTTATATATTTACATATCTGGATGTGTTCAGATGATATTATCAGGTATATTTTGACAGCCCCCTACATTTCTAGCAACACTGACATTTCTGGGGAACACAATAACAAGCTACTCATGTGCCAGATTAACCTGTACATGTCGGCCATGAACTGACAGTTGAGGACTGTATATATGCTTAACAGCTACTGGCACTCCCTTCATCCACTTTATATGGGCCTACCCATGTGTGGGTTGACTGCACTTAATACGACAGTACTATTTCTATAATGCAAGGGTACAACAACATATTGAAGAAAGTGACACGGACACACTCCATGAATTATACCTTTATTAATTACATTGCACACTTTTTTAGTGGCTCTCTCATTTATTTGATATATCAGTGCATGCAGAGGACTTTTATTCAAGACATATTATACCTTTATTAATGGGTTACAGCACCTTTTCATACTGTCTCACTTATTTTATATAACATTACATGCAGAGAAGTTACTCAAGACTTATTATACCTTTATTAATGGGTTACAACACTCTTTTTCAGGCTCTCTCACTTCTTTTATATGACAACACATACAGAATAATTACTAACCTGCCTGGTGGCACATCCTTAGCAGCCTATCTGCTTAGGCTTGCTGATTCGCAGCATGGACACCTGCAGCTGTGAAGTAAATGAAGGGATATTGAGTCATACCTATCCATAATATAGACTACAATAGCAATTCTTACATACTTCATTCCATGGCTACATACTCAGTAGTGGGGCATTTTCCATTTCACGGGCCTCCTGTATTGACTGATTCATTCGGTCCTCCTTGTGTATCTTCAGGTCTGAGTAGTGGTGTCGGATCTGCTCACCAGTCCGAGGGATGCCTGTGGCACTGGTGAAATCATGTGCTAGACGGTTCCAGGCTTCCGCTTTGTACTCAGTGCCTTGAAACTGGCCCTGCAGGAGTCTTGCATCATGATGATGGACGAGGAGCCAAACCATTACTTTTGACTCCTCAATGCCCCACCGTTGTGCCCAAAAACGAGAGCTCTCTCCAACACCAGTCATACTGTCTGCAGATAGGAGCTACAACCAGTTATGGCAATTATTCCTGCCTATGGAGCTTAAATATGCCTCATTTCCCACACTTATTTGTGATTGGCCAGTTTTGAAAAATCTCAGCTAAAGGCAAACCTGCTTAGCAATGGGTAAACTTCCATTGATATATATGAGTGTCTTGGAAATGTATCCATATGTAAAGCTGTCATGGCTTAATGGTTTATTACTGTGATTATGGTGCACAGTATCCCAGGTTTGAGGCCTGTCATTGCTTTTGATTTTACTACTGGCCAGACTGGCTAATAGATGTGGCTGTGTTTAGCCGACTTTGGTCAACTTTGCCCAACGTTGCTCGACGTTGCTCTATGTTGCTCTACATTGCGCAATGTTGCGCTAGTTAGCATGGTGCCCAACTCCACACAAAACCATTGCGCTAGTTAAAGCAGTGCTAAGCTATGAGCAATTATACTTAACTGTGCTTAATACTATTAAACTTTGCTTAGCAGTGCTTCACATTGCTTAAGATACGTTACTTATGCATTTATCAGTATGCACGACCATTCCACCTTCTTATATATATAAAATATCGTTCACTACTACATAGGCCATTTCAATGCATTTTACTAAAATTTAAAAGGTAAATGTCAGGAATTATTTTTATGCAGAGATTTCCTACAGAAAAATGGGAAGGGGAGTGGGGGGACTCGAACCGGGAATGCCTCCTCTTTGTGCAAAGGCTCTACCACTACGCTATTGCTATTTGGCTTAATTTGCATATACGTAGTTTATTATCCTCTTCGATGTCTACACTGCTAACTGTAGCTAAGCAATGGGCAAACCCGTGCACACACGCGCAAATATGGGCAGCTATATCTGGAATAATAAAAAAAAGGAAGGCTTTACATTTTAAACTTGTACAGGGATTTTGAATGTGGGTGAGTGTAGTGTTGGGTATGTAGATATTTGAGCGGACTCACTCATTTCAGTTGACATTTGCAGTTTAGGCACTTGCAGGGGCATGGATATTTGGACTGCTCGGCAGTCTGACATGCCCCCTGCACTTCTGCATGCTCCATGTTAGCCTTAGAGTTGAGTCAGCGCACCTTCATGAATATGCTTAGTAAGTCTTACATGGAGGATTACTGAATCCCGGCCCCTATATATATATATATATATATATATATATATATATATATATATATATATATATATATATATATTCATATTTGATAAATGGGTAGGAAGATTGATTCAACCATAATTTTGGCTAAGTCAATATATAATTTGTGAATATACATACAGAGTGAGAAATGGTACATGCAGTTCAGGAAAAGAGCTTAAAAATACATTATAAAAAGTACTGAAATGTACAATAAATAATATAAGCAATTCAAAGATGATATATAGTTATAAGTAAATAAGAAGCACTACTGACTGCTACATATATTTTGGAAATCATAGAACTGATAAATATTGTTTTTATATTCACTTGTTGACTAATGTATGTACAATGTTATTAACATATTTTAACTCATCTGGGATGGAGTAAATGCTGTTTAATGTAGTGGCGATACTGTCTTTTTAAAGTAGTATTTAACCATGATCCTTGTAACTAATGCACTTACATTTCTTCTTAAGATGTTCCTTCAATAGCTTTCTAAATACTAATGAATTATTTGAGCCCTATAGATTTTCAGGTAGTGCATACCAATATGTGAAGACAATTTAGGTTTTTATCTGTAATTATCAAAGGTTTCTACAACTGAATACATTCTTGATTTCATAGGTCACATAAGGGCTGGGATTAAGAAAATGCAGCAACATTGTGGTAAGGAAATTTGAATGACGAGTGGTCCCAGGCAGGGTGTGCCTGATTCAGAGTCATATATACTGCTAGTGGTAACTGAGGAGCAGCTAAGCTGGGCATGGTATATGCCAATTGCTGTATAATGACATGAGGAATATTATTAAAATGAGCTATCTGATGTATGCAAATGAGGCAAATCAAAATGGTGAAGTGACTCAGAAATGTACAAGCAGTTTACCTCAGAATGACGCATGTCATGGATTTGCATGCAACGGATTCCTGGATTTAAGTTGAGGGAATTGGGAAAATGTTAAGGGTTGATGTTACATTAATTCATGTCTATTTCCAACATGCAGAAATCACAGCTACAAGCCACAGCAGCATGCATTGCCACCCTTGGAGGTGCTGTGTTATTCAACTGTGCCTAACTTATCATGCACTCCATAACACTGACGAGTGGCTAGGAAGCCCATGTAGGACAAGGTGGACATGCGTTGGTTTCATCTGTAGGTCTGAGGGACTTGAGGACTATGTATCCCAGTGGAAACCATGGTATATATGCCTTTACATATACTAGTCACCATATTGTGCACATCCATGATTAAGCTAGCCACACTGTGCATCAGACATAGGCAACCCAAGTTACAAAGTATAAAGGGCAGGGCACACTTATTATCATTTGAACAGGTGATGGAGGGAACACATGTGGAGACCTTTCACAGGGAGATGTGTGAGTGCAAAGCAGATATATGATAAAGAGTGCAGATGTATGTATAGCTGTGGTTTAAATGAGGGAGATAGGGGCATAAGGGAAGAGTTGCTTCACATGTCCACTATCTCAGGAGGAGTGTGTGTGTGTGTGTGTGTGTGTGTGTGTGTGTGTGTGTGTGTGTGTGTGTGTGTGTGTGTGTGTGTGTGTGTGTGTGTGTGTGCGCATATTGTGGCCAGTGGTGGTGTGACTGTATGTCTGCTGGGATACAGCTATAGCAGTAGATACAGTACTATATGTTGAACTACAGTACATGTCCATGACCCTGTGCATTTACCCACCCATAGATGCTGCCTCTACCAGGAATAGTAGGAGTTGTATGATGTCTCTGGCTAGCTATTGGTGTGCCCTGTGACTGTGATCAGCATCTGTCACCAGATATGCCATTGCATTACCACAAATGCTATGAGCCAAAGGACATCTCCTAGATGTAGACACCTCCACAACAGATGTAGCAGTGGAAGTGCTCACAATGTGTGAGCACAGTCCACCTCATCCACGGCCATAATGATCACCATCTATATACATAGCAGTGAAATGGCATCATGAACATTGCCTCATGCTCAGCAAGTGTCCTGTGGAGGACAGGGCACATTTTAGTAAGTGACTTAGTTCTAGCAAAACAATCACATATGCAAGACATGCCCTAGATGAGGTCATCCTGCACACCCTGAATCAGCCTAATCAACTCTGTCTTGGCTGTAGCAGCACTACCATGATGGTTCTACACATACACTGTATTCCAGCCATTGACACACCAACTTCAAGGAGAGGGAGGTAGCCATGTCTCCAATGAGACTTAGTAGTCATCCTCCTGTACACCCCCCTCTTACCAAACAGAGTTGCTTGCAGTATTTGATATGTGTCCAGTATGGCATGTTGTACATCCCTGACTGATATTGTTCCCAGTAACCTGTCCACTCTATGTGGTGAGTGTTTCCTGGGTGTCCAGAGGCATAGAGGCTTTGAACATGGAATGTGTAGGGAATGCAGTGGTCAAATTCCCTATGTCAAGCACACTCACTATATTCCATGATTGTGCCAGCTCACCCCCGCCTCACCACCATCATCCTCAGAGGCATCAGATCCTCCAACCTTGGGCAGTAGCAGTTTCACAGTGGTAGTACCAGATAAAGAATCTCCTGTAAACTCAGTAAAGTGAAACATGTGTAATTATAATTGAATATATAATGTGTACTATTAAAAGAGTTGTTGGAATAGTAACTCTCCAAGTGATGCAGGTGAATGGTTGCGGTGGTAGAATCCTCAGTGTTCCTATATAACCCAAACAGACAAAATTAACAACTACACCAAAGAAGAATGGTTATGGAGGACCTACATATGCTGCTGCAGAGAAATAGATCTACATACCAGGAGCATCTTCAGTAGATATTCTTGATGTCTGACAAACCTCTGACCTGACATCCAGCACCACACTGAGGTGTCTGTCTGAGGTATCATTGCCTATGAGGAAGACCAGCTACTCCATAATCTGCATTAGAGGTTGCTTGACCAACAGCCCATCACACTTTGATGTACCTTCTTGTGCCAGATGGGCAGCTCATTGTTGTGTGGCAAATTCATTGACCCTGTGCTGGACCATTACATATAAATGGTCTTGACCACCAGCAGCATTTTTAAAGGTATAGACACAGTAGACCTGGTCAGCTGCATCCAAGCCAAAGAGGCGTCAGCCATGGAGAACGAGGCCCTGAACGACCACCTCATTTTCAGTGTCTGAGAATCTGGCCCTCCTTGTAGGTTTGTCATCAGACTCTTCAGTCTACATCTACTTAGCCTGTCATTTAGACATTGATCTGAGTGTAAGAAAAGCACTGGTATGAACATCATGGTCAGGGCTGACCCACAAATCTTCTTCTAACAGTGTTCTCACCTGAGCACATACACTATGCTGCCTGTGTGTCTGACATTCCCATATCTCTAACCATGCTGTGTATCCAAACTCAGCCACAGAACTGTAATGACCAAATGTACCCAGTACAAAAGCTGAACTGACTGATTGCCCCCCCCCCCCCACCCCCCAGCACAACAGGCGAACTAGTGCAACTCTCCTGGAAAAGATCAGTGTGACCTGTCATTGCAAAAAACAGCTTGGCAAATGTGGCAGACTAATACAGTATACAGCAGTGAATTTCTTTAACATTCAGTATCACAAGCCAAGGCTGAATTACTTGCACAGGTGATCTGAAAACGTGCTTATGGGTGTGTTTCTCCATGAGCTTCTCATTCTTTCTGACCAGCAATTACCTGTACTAGAAACAGTTCTCTCAGTACACCTTTGTTCTATGTAACCCCCTGAAAGTACTATTACAGCTTTATATTTGCTACCAGTGCACAGTAGTTTCATAAGTTAAGCTAAAAGGGTTGAGACTTATGTTGGTAAAGGTTAGCAGGTGTTTCATTTAAGGCATGTGTTAAGTTTGGTAATGATATTTCTGATCCACAGCTTCTTCTATAAAGTGATGTGACTCAGTGATTTCCCTCAAGCTTATATCATACTGATTTGGTTGTCTGGGCACAGTAATTATGCAATTGAGGGCTCAATGGAGAAACATTTTGAATCACACAATGTTTGCATTATCCATATTGGCCAGTCTCTGTGCTGAGCTCTAAAAAGCTTCAAGCACAATCCTGGGCACCTATGGACAGCACTGCACGTTCTCTTTTCACTCATGGTTTAAGGTGGTTATCTGTAATTCCACAGAACACATAATGAACGTGGGGTCTCTGTGATGCATAGATCAACAGTAGCATATATAATGAAACTGGGCTGTCATGTTGCGTACCTCACACTGCCATGTCTAAAACTTGCCATACATTACTTATATTAGGCTGTTCCACCACAAGTCACATGGATGACATGCCCTCCATCATGTAACAGTTGGAAAACCCAAAATGAAATGTGACCATAAATTTCCTACCATTTATTTCTGCACCTTTTTCATGTGCTTAACAATGGCATCTGAGGAAGACCTTACTGCTACATTCTGTACACAAAAGTGGTATGTGGAGGAATCAGAGATATGCCTCCACCTTCTCATTTCAGGGAATGTGCAGCTGCACAGGAAACCATTGAAGTGCCTCAGAGACTGACAAGGCAGTATATCTATTAACAATTCAGTCAGTTCTTATAGTTGTAATCAAGGAAGGTATATGCTTTCTACAGGGTTGCCACCATATCACCTGTATAGAATGGGACTTTAGTTTTGAAAATGTAGGATTTGGCAGGATAAACCAAACCCACAAGGATTGTACTACATTTTTACGTTTCATATACAGTCAAACGGACTGTAGTACAATTTTTACCTTTCATATAAGGCTAGTGTCGTAGAATGTCAGTTGTTTCATTTCTATCCTATTATTTAAAGTATTTCAGGAATAAAGGTAATAGTTTAATGCAGCTACAACAGGAACCTAGGGGAATATTTTTTGTCCTAATATCTTAGGCAATTTGTTAATGCTCTTATATTTTTTTTCAAAATGCAACTGCCCATTTAGGGAGTATTCTATACAAAGGGGCACAGGTAGCATCCTTGATTTATGCAGTACTATCAGTGAGATTGTCGACTCACTATTCATAGGTAACAATATGGATTATTGATATTAATACAGGTCTGTGGATGCATGCTAATGGGAGTAATATATGTAGTCAACTGATTAAGGCACTGCTTTATGCATTATGCTGCTAATGGTCCCACTCTCCTTAATAGACTATTTTTAACACCATTATTAAATTATCATTTAAGACACAGGCACATATACATTAATAGAAAATAGAGCAAACCATATTATCATTTTCTGTGTACACACATTATACATTACGCATGTTTTCTCTCTTTATAATTATCATCAGTCTACCATTACATGAATTGTTCATTTTCTGCCTTCCATTAAACCTCATTCCTCCTCCTGAACATTATTCTCCATGTATCGTTTACACAAATTCTATTTATTTCTATATAATTTCTCCCACCTTTTTCTAAATATTCCTTTTTCAGTCTTTTTATCTCATTTACAATATTCAATACTTTAAATACAGTTGGTTTGGATTTTGATTTCCATTTTCTTGTAATTGCTTTTTTTGGCAGCTGACAGAATTAAACTTAACAAGGCCTCAAAATAGTCATTGCCTTAGTTACATTTGTTTGCTCACCCAATGTTTCTGCCAGAATACTTTGTAGGGAAGTTTTAAAATCTGTTATTTTTTGACATAATTATTGGTTGGCCTTCATGTTTGTTGTACTTTTGAGTAAGACAAGCGGAACATTTCATGGAAAATTATGTGTGAGCTGTGGTCTTCATATCATTGGTACAATTCTCATACAATTGCTTTATCAATCTGCCTGGAATGATGACATGAATTTATGTTTAAATGCAGCAGTCAGTCTGATTGTGCAAGTGTCGCAGCAGAGTGAGCCTTTGATCTATGCAGTGCATATACTCATAGCTATAGTTAATTTCCTAACCCTTGCTTGTGTATTGTGGCATCACACACAATTTCCAATGGGTGTTTGTTGTCCTTTTGAGCACTGTACCCACAACATTGCGATTATGAAAACTTTAGTATGAGCTGCAGATTTTCTCCTTAATACTTCACTAATTTGTCATACACCATTACTATGTGTTTCACTGATTTACCAAGTATCTTCATATGTTAAAACATTGCTTGTCTCTTTGTATGTGATAATGGCTATGGGTTCACTTCCATTCTTGATTGTTTGTCATGCCATCGGTGGTACCTTGAAGTCAATGTTTTTTATTCTGTAAACTATATAACCTGTTCTGCTGTGAGTTAACCATTAATAATGATCTGTTTTTCCTTACAGATGTACACTTATGCCACAAACACCATTTCTGTATGTTTGACTGCACCCTTCAGTATACCTAAAGAAGCAGCTATGCATGTTCACTCTTATCCTTCTGAATTGTTTGTGTTGATGGTTGTGATGATTGTACAATGCAACATCATTGTTACTGTGGGATGAGTGTGTCTTGTTTTTTTAATTATATTGCATGTAATATAGTCAGACTAAGGATATCTCTTAGCTGCATGTTTTTATTGCATCTGTGCTTCTCTCTCCTCTTTCTGACAATCCTTACTATTATATGCATTTTTTTGCTTTTTATTTTGTTTTTTTTTTCTATATATTTTACTATTATATGCAGCAACCTTGAGACCTGCACCCATTTTACCATCAAGGTTTGTCAGCTCATCACTGATGGCAACTAAGCGGTAGCCACTGACACCCTCAAGCTCAGTGTCCCAGGCTGCCACTGTCACATACTCACCTCATGCAGCACCTGCACTGGGCAGTGCCAGCAGCCCTGCTCCAGAATGTGTTAGTCTTCAAACAAGCAGTAGCAGTGACAGTGGAGATAACACCTGCATCACCCAGTGTTAGCTGGAAGAAATGGTGGTGGGGCTTACCTGCAAGTGGTTGGCTGCCTGCCCTGCATCGACTGGCTAGAGATCCCCATCTGGCAACTTGCTATGTTGCATGGCTGCTCCACACTTGTTCTATGATCTAGCCCAGGGCCCAGCCTTGACAGTGCCCAGAGTGATGACTGAGCTCCCACTGGGTCACTGCTGGCAAGGACTTCAGCTACATGATCCATCATCTCATCTAATCCTGGTGTTCCCCTTCCTCCTCAATCCTCTCCATTATCATTTTATTTCCTCTATGTGTCATATGTCTCCCTATCAGTTGTGTTACCCTGTCTCTTTATATCAGCACCTTCCCCACTTGTCTGTCTTCTGCTTGCTTGTGTGCCCTTGATACCCACCCTAACCCTCTTACTTTCTTTTTAACTCCCTTACCACCTTACCTAATGTACATCATCTCTATATTTATAAAATTGGCACTTAACCAACAACAGCGAACAAGTGTTCCTCTTTCTTCACCTCCATTCTGCTCATTAACTAATTTTTCACCTTTTGTTCTGCCCTCTGCTTGTTTCCCCATTTTCATTATTTTCCTGTATTCCCATTTACAGCCTTTATTTTGGAACAGATCAGCACACATGCATTGTGGCCCTTTTGTGCCTTCCATATCACTTCTCCTTCTTGCCTCAGCATTGCACACAGACCCTCACTGATGCACATGCATAAAGGGATTTGCTATTGCTTCTAATTCCTACAGCTGCAATATAGTACTGCACACTCTTCATAGAGCTCATGCTGCATCTACGAGTGGGATATTTAATGAACTCTAATCTCCCTTGGATTCATTCTTAAGAAGCTTTGGGCCTTGTTGCAAACAAGATAAATGGAGGCGGATTGGCTGCAACAACATTCACTGTTTTTCTGAATGCCATGGTGTTTCTACTGTGGCGTCCATCTTTGAATGCTGCCCTTTAAGGTGCAAGTTGTTGGTTCTTTGGGCGATTTGTCTGGTTTGCTTGAAACATGCATTCTCAGAACTGATGGATAATCATGCTTGCCTAAAAATGTTCAGCTTATATGGAAATAGTAAGTTTTTTCTCTTTTCGTTTTCAGAGTAATTGAACTATTCATTGTGTACTGTCATGAATTATCATCCCATTTTCTGTTCAGAATACAAATAATACACATACCCTGACATAATGCTTATTACAGAGACATGGTTTAAGCCTCATATCAAGAATAACTCCATAGCCCCACCTGAATATAACATTCAAAGGGTGGAGAGAGTACACAAAAGAGGTGGTGGCATTGCCCTGCTTTACAAAACTAACTTAAAACTCCAGCTCCTATGAAAAGAAACCCCAGACGTCAGGAATGCGCAGACTATATTTGCAAAACTCCTTTTAAACCAGCACAAGCATCTAAACTTACTCAGGATTTATGTACCCCCAGGTGACAACCTGACCACCCTAGAGTCAATACTTCACTGGGCCTCCCACTCTCTTCCCCAAGAAACTATACTGCTAGGTGATGACAATGTTGACTGGACCTCTATCCACTCTCCAACATCCACCAACCATATTAACCTATATAACTTCACCCAACTAATACAATCACCCACACGTATTGATAAGTCCACAAAAAGGGAATCCATATTAGACTAGATCCTCACAAACCAGCCCAACAATGCCCATCAGTGTAGAACACTGCCTAACTCTCTCAGTGACCACAATCCCACTGTTATCCTTAGACACAAACTTAAATCCAATAACCCCCCCCACACACACACACACTTCAAACCCATTCTCACAAAAATTTCCTCACAAATCAATTCTCAGAAGCTTTAAAATCCTGTAACTGGTCTCCCATCAAAATCCTCCCTCTAGGCAAGGCAGTTGAATACTTTAACTCCACATTTCTAAAAATCCTGAACCACTTAGCCCCAACCAGAACAATTAGGATATGTAGTAACCCTCCACCTTGGCTACAGAAAACCACAAGGCCTTACTTAAAGACAGGGATAAAGCTTGAAAAACCTGGCACCAACATAAAACACCCACAACTAGGCAAACCCTTTTCTAACTTAGAAGTAAGGCAAAAAAACAAATTAAGATTGGCAAACAAAATCCTACATTTCCCTACAAAGGAAACACGGTACCAACCCACAAAAATTCTGGGCAGCAGTGAACAACATCCTCCAGCCCAAAAAAAACACTTGCACCTCCACCCAGTATAGAAGGTACAAACTCAGACTCCAGTTTCAACAAATATTTTACCGCCTCTATACTTAAACTCATAAACAAAACAAGTCCCACCAACCTACCACAATCCCCTAAGGCCCAAATAAACACCATCCTCTTCTCACTCAAGCCAGTACCAGTATCAACCATCCAAAAACTTCTAGCTAAACTCAAACCAACCACCCTCGCCACTGACAATCTTCCCGCCGAATACCTTCAACTTGTATCCAGGGCCATAGCTTACCCCATATCATTATTAATAACTAGATCCATTACGGAACACATTGCTCTGTCCTTGTGGAAAACCTCTTTCATCATTGCCCTTCACAAAGGTGGCCCCTCTATTGACATCTCAGACTACCGACCCATAGAGATCCTGTCACCCATATCAAAGATTCTAGAAAGGTGCATTCATCACCAACTCCTCACCCACTCTCTCTACAACAATCTACTATCCAAATCCCAACATGGCTTCTGTCCATTCCATAGTACCACCAGCGTCCTAATTAACTTTACCAAAACTATAAACTCATACAGGAACCAAGGCAAACTAGCCTCTGCCACCTTTCTAGAATTATCCAAAGCATTCAATACAGTTTCCCACAATCAACTCTTAACCTGCCTCTCTGAACTCAGCATTGACACCCCCACTCTTCTGTGGTTCAGTAGTTACCTAAACAACTGCCAATAGTCTGTCAAGTGGCATTAACTTCCTATCCCCCCACTCCCTGTCACACTAGGCATACAACAAGGTTTGATTCTCAGCCCCCTTCTTTTTAACATCTTTACAAAGCAACTTCACTTAGCAACCACTAAAGCTGAAATAGTCCAACATGCTTATGACACAATCCTGATCTGCTCTGCTCTGCATCCAATATCCAACTTCTCCAAAAAAAAGCCCAAGAATCCTTCACAGAGATAGAAAATTGGCTAGATAAATCACAATTGATACTAAACCCAAAGAAAACACAACTTATGCTGATCCACCCAACAAAGACTAATGACCTCTCCTTCTCCATATTCGCATCCAACAAGACTCTCATCACCCCAGTCCCAGAAGCCAAATTACTATGACTTACAATTGACCAGCAACTGAAATACAACAAACATATATCCCTAACTATCTCCAAAGTCCACAAAAAGCTAGGGGCCCTCTACTGCTGCAAAAGGTACCTAACTTCCGAGTCTAGAATTGTTATAGCAAGAACTCATCTTTTATCAACTTTACTTTATGCATCCCCAGTACTAACAAACATAAATAAAACTGACCTTAACAAACTCTCCACATGCTACAACAAAATTTCCAGGTTCACAACCAATGCCAAATCGCTCTCCTACCACTGCCAATCCCTACATGCATTACACTGGCTAGAATTTCCCAATCTATTTTGATACAATCAACTCAACTTTGCACACCAAATACTATACTATTCTGAGAAAACCCCTGCCCTGACTGGCCTTATATACTTCTACAATTCAAATAGACAACTACAATCCAGTAACAAAGCTCTGATTGAAAATATCCTGTGTAAAATCAGCTCTGGGGAATCTCTTTTCCCTCATGAAGTTGCTAAAACATGGAACACCCTACATCCTGACATCAGATTTCAAAATTGTGCCTTCACTTTCAAAAACCTCCTTAAATCATACCTTTACACCAACCATTTATGTAACTGCAATGGACTTTCCTGAAGCCTCACCCCACTGTAGGATTTTATTTCCTTTTGCTTCTGGTGAATACTAATATTGTCCTCTACTGATGCTCATTGTATATATTGTAAATATTTTGCATATCTTCTTACTATGAAAATGCCTTGCACAAATATTGTATCTATGCTTACTCCATGATAGTGCTATGCTCACATATTTGTACTTAAACTTTGTACTTCTAACGTGTTAAACTTTTCTATACCATGTTGAAAACTGTTGTTATCTTTTACACTTTGTAACCTAAAATTGTTAACATGAATTACTCTTTATTCTTTAACTGTATGGAGCTTTTCTCCCCAGGAGTCCGCTGAAAATGGACACTAGCTATCCAGTCGGACTATCCTGGTAAACAAATGTTAAATAAATAAATACATAAAATAATAAAATAATACACTTTGAAATGTCAGTGTCTCAAATTCATTTCTTCAGCTTATTATTTTGATTAATGCTTAGGCTCCTGTTTGCCATAATTTTAAATGGCATATCATAACTATGTTTTATTGCTTTTAAATGTGCATTTACTATACATTTTTTTATTTTTAACTAGTAAACTCAAAGATCTTGTTGGTAGCTTATTGTATTGGGATAATTAATGAAAGCAAACAAATTAAGTTATCAAAACCCAAAGTCAGCAAGATTTATTGTTTAGAATACAGTCTAAAAATAAACAGAATTCATTTAAATTGTTCTTTTACTGCTAATGATCCTTATATACTTATTTTCAGAATGCCTTCAGAAACATTTTCATTTCCTAGGCATGAGTTTTTTATTCAATTCCTTAAGTTTTCACTGCCAGTCCCAGAGGAAGCAGACAAATGTTGCTATGTAGGTCAATTTTCTCAAAATAGTACAAGAATGCTTCACATTCCAGATGCCTCAGCAAAAAAAAAAAAAAAAAAAAAAATCTCAGCACCCAATGGTATCCATAAATGCCTAAGCACATTTATTTTCTCTTTCTTACAAAATTGTATTAATCTTGCAGGAAAACATGTGGAATAGAAGACTGATAAATAGTTGAAAAGAAAAATATCAGTGAGCCAAAATTATATGGGTATAAGCAAAAAGTAAAGAAGTTTGTTGCTAGAATTACATCCAAGACTCTTATTTTCTTCCAGTACCTGGTTTCTTATATCAGTCCTCATCTCCATCATTCACGCTCATGTATGCACATGCACACACACACAAACATAAACACACACACATACACACACACACACACACACACACACACACACACACACACACACACACACACACACACACACACACACACACACACACTGTTCACCTCTTCCTGAATGCCTCTTTCCTTGTTTGTATTAGGTTATAGTATCATCATCGTTAACTGGATTCATCACGAGCAACAAAAGCATGCAATGAAAATGATCATTATACAAAATTAAAATTACAACACATATGGTCATAATGTGGCTTCCTTCTATAAAATGGACTATTTTACTCTGCTGTTAGTGGCCCATTTTGCATTGTACATTAACTTGGAATATACTGCCATTTTGATTTTATCCTGCATTATCTCTGTAATGAGTCATCTCTGTTTCTTACCCTTTGGTCTCATTTAAGTATAATGTTTTGAGTAATCCTGCAGATACTTGTTGTGTACCTTGCACCCTCCACAAGGCTTCATTTCCTTTTTAATTCTATTTTGTATTTATATTTTTCTCCTTCCTCTAATGATTACCTTAGTTAAAGGGAAAGAGTAGCACACAGAACCAATGAATCAAAGTTGTACAAGGTTATAAACTTCTGCAGGTATAAAACTTCGAGTCCGGTATCCCTAAGTAAAATTAATGGTTCACGCTTAAGGTGTAGTGTCACTATATCTGCCTTTGTTTAAGAAAACAGCAGCTTATCATAAAAAACAGATCTGCTATGGTTTATTATACTTTAACTTAGTTGCAGGTCAGCTACCCAGAGCTAGGGTGTATGTTTTCTAAAAATATATTTCTTATGCTCTGGTGGCATATCTTACATAAAACTTATAAATCTTTACTACTGTGGTTAAAAAGGTGGTACAGTGCACTGAGTAATGATTCAGTGAATAGCCACTTTATTGATAACTGAAAAATAAAAATTGTAAATTAAATGTCATGGATGCTATGGGGGATTGAAGGGGCTTTGATTCCTACATTTCTTGACTAAATACAACATATGTTGTGCTTATAGAATAACATTGTAGGTTACCAGCTTTCACTGAAATTGTCCATCACTAGATAATGTCTCAGTGATCAGTAGTTACCTTTTAAATTCAGCCAGATGACAGTTTTGATGTGATCATGCTGATCAAGGCTTCAAGCTATTAATGGTATGCAGTTGTTGTTGTCTTTCGGCTTTTCCCAGTTAGGGGTTGCCACAGCGGAACTCCGGTCCGCTAATGATTTACAGTAGATTGTATGCAGTGATTTCTAAAAAAAAAAAAAAACAAAAATCAGGATAAATCCATCCATCCATCCATCAATCCAGCCATCCATCCATCCATCCTCAACCCCTTTTTTCCATTTTTTGCACATGGGGTTGGGATGTCACTTTCAATAGTGACAATCATTGCAAGTCAAGGTTTACACTGCCAGGTGGCTAGCCCTGCCACTGTAGTTTAAATCAGGATAAATATTATGTATATATTCTCTAGTAAGCTACAGTCAGATGAGTACTTCCCATGGTCCTACCTCAGAAATGAGCAGTACAGTATTTAATAAAACTTCCTATCACAATGCTATTATTCAGAGCAGCTTGCCAAGAAATGCAATGCATGCCATTAACTCATTATGGAATATGGAGTTGCTAGTGTGGAGTATGTTAGGTATGGTGATCATATCATATAACTTGCAATGCTTAAACTTTGCCATTTAAACTGAGCAAAAAGGCAAACCAAACAGCTGCTTGACTCTCATATCAGGAACATGCCAGTGCAATGCGCAATGTAGCAAAGAATTTCCCTTTTTCCCTTCCCTGGTCTTCTGGTTTATATGGAAAAACATGGCTTTGAAAGTAGAAACAATGATGGTTGGTTCATCTAGCTTGTCTGTCATCTGCAACTACTGAATGTTTTAATGACTTTGTAGCAGTTGTTAGTCTACAATGTTCTATAGAAAGTGTTAGGAATACAATGAAAATGATTTAGATGCAATTAGAGTTTATGGTTGGTGTCTTATTAGTTTGTAAGAGTAACTGCACAGCACTGATGAAATGTTTTGAAATATGCCTTTTTTGAAAGGAATTTGTTTTGGCTATAATCTGCTATAATTAAAAAATATTGATTGGCACACACAATGCGCAAATAGTAGCTGAAACTTGGTGCCTGGATTGACTGGGTGATGACACTTAATACCAAAAATGGAGGAAAGCCATTTTAACTTTAGAAAGGTATCCATAGCCACTCCTGGGAAACATTGTATGCAAGTGTGTGTGTGTGTGTGTGTGTGTGTGTGTGTGTGTGTGTGTGTGTGTGTGTGTTTGTGTGTGAAAACTAGTTTGCTAAAGTCTCAGTTACTGTTGGTAAAAGTACTCCAGAAGGCACTGGACTAAGACTGAGGTATATAATTTTGGGAGGTGCCTATGATTATGGTTATTACATTGCTCTGTAGCTGTGCAGAGTAAAGCTTATTTGGCTGTGGCAGGTTTTGGTCATAACATGAGGTAGTAGTATACATTTGCCATGCGGTCTTAAGACCAATATCTCTTGCATACGAAACTCCAAAAATCCACAGACAACAAACTATTGAACTGAAACGGAACACAATAAAAGTCGGCCAAAAAGAGTTAGTGCTATTTATTATAAATTACACTTTCAGCTAGGACAGTGCCTAGCCTTCTTCAGACAAACAGTTAAAATATGGTAAACCAATGCCTTTTATCTAATCAAGTCAATGATGTCATCAATTAAACAATGTTGTTAGTAACCATAACAACATATTATCGCAGCCTACTTTTATATAACAAGTTAAGACTCATTAACTTATAATACAGGAAATAATAAACAAAATAATATATAGTCCTATCTCATCTTGTGTTTAAAAACACACTTTTATGTGTATACATGTTAAAAACTAAACTATACAAATTTAATAACAACATACTCTACTTAAAACAATTAATCAAATTCATACTAAGTAAGTCAAATTCGTAAAAATACTTATGAATTCCCTGGTTCTCCATTGTGTTAATGTTAGGACTAAAAAATACCTAATTAAACAAACGCTGCACTAACCAACCTCTAATTCCTGGTTAAACTATCATATGCAAAACTTTATATATTTGCATTGTGTTCAATTTTTATCTATTCAAAGTTAGAAGTTTCAACAGACTTTTAATGGAAATACTATCATTAATCCCTGGGGGCATATGAGCCCTCGTTCGCACTTGCCACTTCAGTTCGTCTATTTCGAGCAAAATTTGCCAAGGACCCCCTCGGATGTTCTCAATTCTCTGTTGTAAAACTGTGAACCTAAAGGTGTGTACGGGAAATTCAGAGCAGTGCTTGGCTAAGGCATTGTTAAAATCTTTCTTCTTTATTGCATAACAATGCTCATATATTCGCTGCCTAAAATGTCGCTCCGTTTTCCCAATGTAAAACATGTTACATGAGTTACAACAAGCAGCGTAAATCACACCTTTAGATTCACAGTTAAATTTTTCTTTTATTTTATATGTGTTGTGGTTCAAAACCACCTGGTTACCAACCAGGATGTGTTTACATTGTGAACATGAACCACATTTAAACATCCCATTAATTCTCCCATAAGAATTCCTGCTATTAATGTTGCTCTCTAAGAGGGCTTTAAGATTTTGACCACATCTGTATACTATTCTAGGGCTAGAACCAAGATTTCTAGAAAGGGAATCATCATTTTTAATGAGGTCCCAATTTTTATTTATTACCTCTCTAATAGACCAGAAATCTAAAGAGAATGTATACAAAAAGCTGGTTTGATAACTTACATTACCAGCTTTTTTGTTTAAGAATTCGTCAGATAGACTAGCCGATCCATTAAGGACTGAGTGAGAAGATAAGCTTGATTGTCCTTTTAATAAAGGAATAAAATAACCAACATTACGCTTGAAAACTACTTCTTTTTTTATGTTATAAACAAGTTGACTAGGCTAGCCTCTTTTAATAAACATGTTACAAAGATGGTCACATTCAGTCTCAAAGTCTACTTCGTCCAAAATCATATGGGCGGCCCTCACCATCTGGCCTTTGACCACCGCTTTCTTTTGTTGATACGGGTGGTTGCTAGTAAAATGAAGGAAACAGTTTGAATACGTCAGTTTCCTATATATAGAACTTTTGTATCTACTATTAGACTTGTCATTAACTAACCAAATGTCCAAATAGTTGATCACAGTCACACCTATGTTATAAGTAAACTTTAGAAAACTTGTGGTCCTATTAATGTTGTCAATAAAGACTGGTATCATGGACAGTTCTCTCTCTGGGCATCACACTGATGCCTTCTCTTTAATCTGGACTGCTTTTACAGCAGTCTAAATTTCCAGACGTTCGCTAAAAAAATTAAAGAATAAAAAAAAAAAAAACCCAGAACTCGACAAGCATGCACAGGTCGAGTTCTGAGACTTTGTGGACTTGCTTAGGAGCACAACATCATTACACAACATAGCAAACAAAATATTTAAATACATTTTGTTTATTTTTTTATTCATGTAAATTGTCCAAACTTCCATCTTTTTGCTGGGAGGGCTGCAGTCCTGCAGTCCGATGGCACGAGCCACCCCTGGTGCAGATCAAAAGACAGTCCTAGCTACCACAAATACATTGATTCCAGCAGCTGGGGATTTAAGGGCTGTACCTTACAACAGAGTTAAATGAAGAAATTCTAAAAGCATGAGAAACAGTACAAGCTGGAATTCATTGGAGAAAGCTCAAGAAGTTCCACAATTATTTATAGGAGATGTGAAGACCATGAATTCAGTTTTGATGGTATGAAGATATAGTGCCAAGATATGCTAGCGGGAGTTACCAGAGTGAAACAGAAGGTCATTTGACAATGTTAATCATTAAAACAAAGAATACAGATATCTTTACAGGACGTGAAAATATCCTGAAATAAAGTCTTTATGATTTGCAAAAGGAGTTACTAAGCAGTATAGAGAAGGGAAGGGTGACTACACTAGCAGGACATAGTAGTGACTGAAAAAGCATCCTACTAACAATAAAAGGATCTAACAGCTATTTAAGAACATGTATATACTTCATTAAACTTAATGTATCTTAAATGAGAAGCAATTTACAACTTGCAGTGCTTGCTGACAAACTACATCTATCTAAGGCACGTCTTTCCAGACTTTCGTGTTAAGAATAGGTTCTGGCATCCGCAGATAAATAAAAAGTCAAGTCTATCGAATCGCCTTTGCTATACTGCATGACAGATACATATTGATGGCAATGAGCATGTTTTATCCCTGGAAGCATTCCAAAGAAAGTTGTTTCATGCCCTGTGGCTACTAAAATATGTGTTGTAAATGAGAAGGTACTCACTGTAGGGGAAGGTAACACAACACTAAAGCAGGGAGGTTGTTTCTGTTCTGAGCATTACAAAGCAAGAACATCATCATCAGCAGCAGCACCCGTTTTTCCATTTTCTACATGGGGTTCGGGTAGCACAACAACTGTCACAAAGTGAGATGGAGTGCAGGAACGCATCAGTGGTAGAGCAAACTGGTAACAGATAACTCCAAATGAATACAGGATGCATGGCAAGAATGACTTGTCCCTACTTTAGAAGGCTGCACACACCTCAACCAGCTAAAAGAAAACAGCATTGTAGGTTGATGAATCAGGGAAAACTGTCCAGTGCTGTTTAAATTCAAGTCACAGGGTCCTACAGGTGATCAGACTTGTATTACCAGTATTGCTGCTAGATTTGTTGCAGGGAGGTTACATAACTGAAGGAACACTGACTGAGTTCTGTATGAAAAGTACACCTGAAATGTAACACAATACGTGTTAGCAATATTATTATTAAGGAAAAGGCCTCATCTAAGAGGACATTTTAAGACTAACACAGATTGTTAGCTGCTGTCTGTGTGTGAGGGTCGAAGAATGTCAAACTTTATGTGATACTCTGAAAGAACAGCCATAGGTAAAGGGGTGCTTCTGTCACAATTAGAATACTGTTTACCATTTTTCACAGCTCACTCAAAAAAGAATAGAATAAACTCAAATTATAGGAAAGAAAATATGTAGACTTATTTGCCTCCCACCTAGGCATGAACACCATTGCATTAGTTTAAGAAAAGCTAAGTGGCTTCCCATCCAACAGCAAGTTGACCTTTTGTTTTTTAAAACTTCTGCAGTCTGACTTTTTTAACGATTAGCCTCCAAAATCTTTCCAAATATACCCTCATATCAACTAAGTAACCAAGAATGCAATGTTTGTTCTCCTGTAAATGCCCTCAACAAAACTTAAAAGTCACAAGTATTGCTTCAATAGCCTAGAACCCAAACTTTTGGAATCCATTCCATCTTATCTCAAAGAAATAACCTCCTACCTGACTTTTCATTTGTTTTTAAAAATATACTTAAATAACTAAGTAAAATGTAAATGCCTTCCCACAAGTCATGCTACCTTGAACACAAAGTACATCCAAATTAAACAAACTTAGTAACCAAGATTTTCTTCAACTTCATCTAGCTTCAATTCCTCCCCTTTTCTGTCTCTGTTCTTTTTCCTTTTATCATTGCTCAAACTGCACATTTGTAAATACATAATAAAATATGTTCATTCCTTTGTCTTAATCTGCCTCCACTTAAGCATATAAACAAAATTTCTCTAACCAAAATGATTGCATTGTACTGTACTTCCTAATTTCATTGTATTATATGTATTCTCTGTTTTATATACTTTGTACATCCTAGCTGAGACTGAAATTGGTCCACTGTGATCAGGTTTACCTGTGGGACATAGGTTGAGATAATGAATACTGCCCTATATTTATACTGGAGTCTGATTGCCATGAGTCTGTCATTAATTCTGATGACATCCCTTAGTGTCTTCTGAAACCTCTCCCTCACTGCAATTGCTCCAAAATTTCTAGTCTGTCCTCCTCCTGAATAGTAGCTCCTAGATCGCAAGCCAAGTGGCTTTACTATACTGCCCTTTAATCTTATTTCTTGGATACAAAGGATGTCCAGCCTCCTCCTTACCATAATCCTCTTCCAACCTGCATCCTGTCATTGAACTTACACTAAGTGTAGCAATCCTTAGTTCATGTTTGGCTGGTTGATTGGTTTTATGTCCAACTTTCGCTCACCAGAGCTATCACAGGTAATTCAAGCTGGACATTTGGGTACCAGCCAGCTAGTAGCTTATTGACCCAGGGTTGCTGGGCTTTATGTTGGGCACACACTGGCCACTAGGGGCACATAGGCACCCCTCACCATTAGAATGGGTCCCTGACATAAGTTGGAGCAGGCTGGGTCCCCATCCCTCTTATCACCGCCAAATATCCATGTCCATTTGTGATGAAATTAGTCAATGTGACCAAATGATCTAGAGCTAATTTCAAATTCAAATTCAAATTCAAAGTAAACTTCTTTGTCATTAAGGACTACAGATGTGTCGACCTAAACAAAATTATGAGTATCAGCTTACCATGAGAGTACAGAAGAAGCATAGGCTACAACAAATACAACAATAAAACATATCAAGTAAGAAATTAGAGACTAATAGCTTTGCTTTGAAAACATAAGGAAAACAAAATACTTAACCCCCCCCATGTAGTAATATAAATACTGTACAATAGCAGCATGACAGGTAAGATTGGTTATTGCACATGAACTAAAATTGTCACTCTTTATATATATTACATAAAGCAAGTAAAAAGCAATTGCACTTGAATGTAAATATATAACTAAGTAAATAAATAAATATTGCACATTCCAAACAGGACACTGTTATTAAGTTAATTTGTGCTGGAGTCACTAGGCCTGGTGTCTGAGTTAATAAGTCTCATCACCGTTGGGTAGAAGCTGTTAATGAATCTGGAGGTCCTACAGCGAATACTGTGGTACCTCCTGTCAGATGACAGTTGTGTAAACCAGCCATATGCAGGATGTAAGGAGTCAATAAATATTTTGTGGACTCTTTTGAGGCTGTTTGCTGTGAATAGCTCTTGGATTAATGGTAGACTGGTGCCCATGATTTTCTCAGCAACTCTCACCACTCTCTGTAGCGTCTTCTTTTCAACTACTGTACTGTTTCCAAATTAAACAGTGAAGTTACACGTGAGAATGCTCTCAATAGCTCCTCTGTAAAAGGTGACAAGAATAGTAAGTGGGAGCTTTTTTCTTTTGAGCCTTCTCAGAAAGTGGAGACGTTGATAGGCCTTGATGGTTGGTTTGTACAACTCTTCCCTGACAGGTACTATCCAGAGTCCATGCTTCTAACCACAACTTCATTAATGAGCGAGTTTGAGGTGAAAACACCCATCATGTTTTGGGGAGTTGGGAGGAACCACACAGAGATACAGGGAGAACATGGTGAAGATCACTGAGTTGAAACAGCTTTTAAGAGTATTTCACATATAATGCATACAGCAATGCTATTGTATTTCAAAACTGTTAAAAGCCAGGCTTGTTAAATTTCTTTATGATGTCAAAAAGGTATAAGCACTCCTTACCACAACTGAGAGCTAGTCTCAGGCAAAAACCTTAACAAAGGTCTACAGCCATCACAGAAAATTAGTGGGAAGTATAAACAACTTTAAAAGCTGTTAAATACTTCATTCATTTTCTGAAGGCTGAATGAAGTGTTTAATAGTCTGTTTGTGTTTCCTGTCAATCCGCTGCATTGGTCACTCTCTGTGTCACTCCGGTATGTATGTTACATTTTTCTGAGCTCTAAAACATTTACACATCTTATGCTTTTTTCCTCTAACTTTTGTAGTACACAGTAGGAGGCAAATCTGCATATACTGCAAAGAATGATGGGCAGTAGTGTCCATTCTAACCCAGCTTGCAATGCTTTCTCCCTCCAGATGTCCAGATTCACCTCTCGAGTTTTGCTCTTGAGGTGAATTTCTTGACATCCTTGTCTTAAACACATAACAAGCTAGTTATGATAATAGACCTTATTATAATCCCTTATGTCTTCCATGAAATTGTATTAACTGGACGTATATAACTATCCTAATGTCTATCTTTCTTGCCTTAGCAGGGTTCTTCTAGCTGGGACATCTATACATCTGTTTCAGGGATTTTGATAATTTCGCTGCTGTTATGGGAGCAGCAGTTGATGTGGCAAATACTCTCAGTATTTATATTCATCAGAATAATATGCATCTGTATTATAAATATTGTTTTTTATACTAGAAACAAAAACTCAAGACTTGCCAAAATCAACAAAATTAAAGAAAAAAAGTGAAGCTTTTGTGGAAGACACAGCACAAATTTTATCAATAAGTGCTTTTGTTCTTCTAAATACAAAGAACTTAATCAGATATCTGATGACGTTCTTTGTATTTAGAAAAAATGAAAGCGCTTTGTTTCTTAGTTTTTTGTACTAGGAGAAGCAGACTGCATTATGCATACTCATGCTAACATTCCAATCTCTGGCCATATAATTCACATGTAAAATTTACTTTAGTAATTTGCACATTCATTATTTATCAAGGATGGAAAGGCAGCACTTCAAGATTAGTAATTGCATTTTTTTTTGTACAGAAAAGTAATACATTCTTTTCCGCAAAGCTCTGTTAGTGTCAGACATCTTTTTATTTGACAACTTGTGTATCTGTTTCACTTAGAGAATTAAAAGATAATTTAAAAATTTTAATTCCAAGACACCTTTTGCTTAATATAGCAAGTTTCTCTTGACAGGCTTACAACAATTCTGCTTGGGTTGTGTGGAATTGATTTTGGTTTGCAACTAAGGAGCAGATTGTGCTTTGTATCGAGACATAACTGTTAGCCATAAGACAGCTCTTTCTAGCCAGATGATGTGGTCTTTCAGTTATAGTGGTCTAACTGTAGTTATTTTTTTAAAATGTCATGCAAAGTTAATGGACATACTTTAATCAATCCAGTCCTGAAAGGAAGAACCATGAATTTCTGTGGTCACTCCTATTCTCATCTGAAAGTTTTAAGAGTGATAAATGGTTTCAATAAATTTCAAATGCAAATCTGAAAAAAAAATTCTGACAATAAAAATAAATCATGTCAGATATATTATATGTATAGTTAGATTCAGCTTACTGTTTTGGACAGTTGCAGGAACTGCATCGCAGTGTGAGAAAGTAATGTAGACCAATTATAGAGAGAATTACTTCCCTTTACTGTCATGTTTGTTTGAATATTATGCCTACTGAAACATAGAATAAATCACTGACTTGTAGTTAAAATTTGTATTGTTTAAAATAGATTCATAGCAGGTCATGATAAAATAAGTTGTCAATACATGTTCTGACAGTTATACAGTTTTATGCATACATACATACATACATACATACAAACATAATCATGTATACAAATTTGCTTCTTACTTTGAACTTATTTACCCCACCCACCTCATCTCACAAAAAAATGGCTATGATAATCACAAATGTATACGTAATGCTAAGTAATGTCGAATGCTGCAAGATAACTCGTATCCCAACAGCGAATGCCGTACCAGAAAGGAGAAACTGTTCGAGAAGATAACAGAGGCCTATTCTGAAGACTTAATTTACTGACTGTTAGGGTAGGTGGTGCAACATGATATCACAACAGTGGTCACACCAACTACGCCCCAAAAGGATGCCTTACTTAATCTTTTTTACCAAAAACAGCACTTTGTAGTACACGTCTGGATCATTAAGACAGCAGTACAAGTGTTTTAGTCACAAAAGTGACTCATTATACTGAGAAAGGAGAAAAAGAATTCTATAGTCATGATTTCCAGCAAGGGTACATTCAGATATTACAGTCTGTCCATGAAAAGGCATGAAATTATATAAGACAGTGGCAAAGTTATAACAATGTTAACTACATTAAAAACAGTATCATTGGGATTTTAGGAATCTGGCTGGATAAAATCTGTTGAGTTTTAATATTATGAAGGATACATTCTAAATGCTCATGGCATTTTCGGACTTAAAAATGAAGGGCTTGGGGTTATTACTTATTTTTCACAGTGAGCAGATGGTTAGACTCATAGATCAGAACCTGATTTATAAAACAACCAGACTATGCTTTCTGCAAGAAGTTCAGAGCCATTTAAGCATCCAAATCCATTCTGACAGCAACTGTAGATTTGTTCTACATTGTGAGAAAATGTAAAACTTTTATTCCATGTAATGTCAGTTTCATATTAAGAATCGTCATGCATTTACTGTGATTATGTTAACGAAAAATAAATAAGTAAAAGTTTGGGAGGAACATGTATACATAAATATTAAACTGTGAAGTTGAAGGGAATTTTAACAGCAGTATAGTTTCAAAAGCTGTTATGGCATGTGCCATATTTGTTTTTGTTTTGCTCTGTGGTTCAGATACTAAAAGACAGGACAGTACTGATGTCTGACAGCATGAGATGAACAGGCGTCCCTGGCTGTGAAGTTTCTTTGTCGTTAGGGAACAAGCACAGTGACTGGACAAATCCCATCATCACATCATGGCGTGAGAAAATGTTAAAAAAATTCTTAACTCTGAAAGAGGTTCAGAATTCTATGTACATTACTAGAATGATGCTCCATCAGAAGCAGTCTTACCTCAGAGTTTATGCCACACTAGGTCAATCAACGGTGACTCTGCAGAAGTTTACTTCTGATAGCACAATCTTTAATAACCACATGCAAGTTTCTTATATATAAGCACTTTGTTGAAAAATGGATGGAATGTATGACCAAAACGGAAAAGAAAATCAGATGTTAAAATTATAACACTATCAGTCTTATACGAAATGTAACAATCTTACCCTTTAGCCTCAACTAAGTCATACTTCTGCCAAGTAAGACAATGACATATTTTTCAAATTATGGAAAAGAGGATGTAAAAGAGAAATTAACTGGCGGAAACAATCTAAAGGTTCTTTTTGACAGGCGTTAGGTTAAATATTGTACTGATAATGAACTGTTTATTTATTGTCACACACAAACACAAACACTCCAATAATCTATAACAGAATCGGAAGCTATGCCTGAGAAGTTATGAAATCATGATATATTAGCCTGGTTTCAACTTTGCTAAGCTTTGTTAAGCTACCTTATGTGTTTACTTTTCTTTAAATGCCAATGTAATTGTAACCATCAATAATAACATATAAGGGAGAGAGAGTTTTTGAAAATGCCTCAGATAAAAAAAAATGCTAACATAACTTATCCATCTCATAAGCCTGATGTAAGAATTGCTGGACTCTACACTCCAGATCCAAAAACAGAGAGTGAGAGGGTACAAGGTGCATGTCACTGCTGGTCTAGA
>NC_056731.1:1904809520-1904854520 GCF_019279795.1 Protopterus annectens
CCTAAGAAGTCTATACAATACGGAATATAGTGACAGGGATTTTATTTGGTCTGTGTAAGACAAATTCTGGAACCCCTTGATCTTCTTTGTTAGAAACCTCTGAGTTCTGTCTAATTGCTGCTGGTTTTTAGTATGATACATGCCTAACAGGGAGCTATAGTCAATTATGGGCCGGATAAGTGCCCGGGTATAGGGAGTGATAACTTCTTTTGCTCTCGATGTGATGCCTTTACTAATCAAGTGTGCTACGTAGAAAGGTTTCCTTACTACAGCAGACACATGGCGGTCGAAGTTAAGGTTGCAGTCAACTTGTGATCCCATGTTCTCTACCACTTCATGGATACTTAGGGTATAGTTGTTGATCTGATAGTGTGAGAAAACATTGTTTGCGCCAAAGGGAATGGTGATGAATTTCTTTGCATTCAGTTTGAGACCATGACTAATACACCAATCACTGGTCTGCGTGAGAACCTCCTGGTGTATACTGACATCATTTGGGGATTCAATGATTGCACCTAGTTTGCAGTCGCCTGCAAACGTGGTCAGCCACAAACCCTTAGTTTTAACGTGAACTTCTGAGAAGTACCTACCAAACAGTAGGGGGCCCAGCACTGACCCCTGTGGCACTCCACTGGTGACATGTCTGCTGGTTGATGTGGAGTCACCTACTTTAATAGTGTGTGTCTGGTTTGTGAGCCAGTTGGCAACCCATCTTACATTGAAGGGGTTTACATTCAGTTTGCTAAGTTTATCGGTAATGTCTGAATGTGGGATTATGTCAAAAGCCTTTGCCAGGTCGAGGTATGCTGTGTGCACAGATATGCCCTCGTCAATGGGCTTGGTCACATTTTCAAAAAAATCCACCAGATTTAACAGTCAGGATCTACCTTCACAAAGCTGAATTGGGTAGGATTCAGGGTTTGGAGGTCACCTATGTCTTTATTTATGAGGTCCATAATGATACATTCTATAGCCTTACAGCTAAGGTTGGTTAGGCTTATGGGTCTGTAATTCCTCAGGTCTGTTGCTAGGCCACCTTTGTGGAGGGGAATAACTGTTGTTGTTCTCCATTCCACAGGACCAAAGCCTGAGGTTGGGCTATGATTGAAAATGGTACTTAGTGGTGATAATTGTTCATAAGTGTGTACTAGACTAATGGCCCTGGGGCCTTTACAAGCCTAGCCATAGGATTATTTGGACATAGTGCCACACGACCATAGTTCCCAGTGCCTCTGATGAGTAGAGCCACTGGAGTTATCCCCGGGGTGAATTTTCTGTTTCCCATCCACTCATCAAGATTTCTCTTGAAGAGGGTCAGCAAGGTGCTTTGCATGAGAAGTCTGTTCCATAGCATGGGCAGTCTCTGGGTTATGAACCTGCCCCCCTCCTGCATGTTCTGTTAATTGTGGTAATGAGGTTGAGGTCTCTGGAGCGTGTGATGCGGCAGGATTGGAATTTCTTTAGATGTAGCATTTCTAACAGAGCTGGGTCAGACATGGCTTTGTAAGTCAAGCAGAGATTGCCTCTAAGTAGGCGATAAGAGACAGAGAATAGTTGGAGTTTTTTTAGTCTGTCCATATAGGACAAGTGTTTAAAGCCTAGGATCCTCTTTGTGAGGTACTTTTGTGGCCTCTCCAGTTGTTACAGGTGTCTAGTGAGGTACATGCCAAATGGGGCATTGTACTCAATGACTGGCCTAATGAGGGAAGAGTAGAGGGAGACAATGACCTCTTTCTTCCTGGATGCAAAACCCTTAGTAATGAGATGTACCACACAGAAGGACTTTCTGACCACAGTGGCACTGTGGTGATCAAAAGAGAAGTTGCTGTCAACCTGTGCTCCTAGATCTCTTATAATGCCTTCTGTGTTCAGTGGACTACCATCAATGTGGTAATTCATAGGAACCCGTTTTTTCCCAAAGGGGATGACAACACATTTTTTGGTATTGAGCTTAAGGCCATGGTTCTGACACCAGTTGTTGGTCTCAGTGAGGCCATTCTGTAGGATGTCAACATCACTTGTGGAGTTAATAATAGCTCCAAACTTGCAATCGTCTGTGAACTTTGTCAGCCAGAGTCCCTTTGTGTTGGCTTGAACTTCAGAGAAGTAGATACCAAACAGGTGAGGACCCAGGACCAAACCCTGTGGGACTCCACTCATGACTAGTTGGCAGTCTGACTTGGAGTCAGCTACTTTCACATTGTGGGTTCTATGTATGAGCCAGTTTGCAACCCACCTAGTAAAATAGAGATTGATGCCAAGCTTAATGAGTTTTTATATGATTCCTGAGTGGAGAATGGTATCAAAAGCCTTAGCCAGATCAAGGTAGGCTGTATGAACCACCTTGCCTTCATCCACAGCTCTGGTGACTGACTCAAAGAAGTCGATCAAGTTGAGCAGGCATGATCTACCCTTCACAAAAACAAACTGTGTGGGATCCAGAGTTTGGAGATTCCCTATATCCTTGTTTATTAGGTCCATGATGATGAGTTCCATAGCTTTGCATATCAGACTCATCAGGCTAATGGAGCAATAGTTCCCAGGGCCTGTAGTCACTCCTCCATTGTGGAGAGGGATGACTGTAGCAGTGTTCCCTTCAGTAGGGGCAAAGCCTGAGGTGAGGCTGTGGTTGAACAGGGCACACAGGTGAGGTGCCAGTTCACTCTTTAGTTCATGTAGAACACAACCAGGGATATTGTCAGGTCGCATAGAAGCTGTATTCTTGGCATTGGACAGTGCTGTTTTAACCTGTGCAGCATTAATACTGGGTGCCTGGCAATCTACTGGATCTGATGAAGTCCAGCCACTGTGCTGTATGAAAAGCACTTAATAAATAGAGTTTGTGATGTTGTTACATCGGTTGCTTTTTATGTTTATTCAGTTTGTGAAGTATTCTTTCATATCCAATCTACTGCTATTGTGATTTGTCCATGGGGGGGAGGAGAGGTAAAGTTGGCACTGAATCTGTCGGCCAGTATACTGGCAATATCTACTGGCCCGGTATAGGAGGTACCATTGTGCAGTAGCTCAGAGCAAATCCAGGCATTGCCATGGAGATTCATTACATAACTATAGAAGGCCTTTTGGTTGTCTTTACTATCTGCTGCAATTCTGTTTTCATAGCTAGCTTTAGAGGATTTGATGAGGGATCTGAACTTTTTGTTGAGGTTGATAAGGGAGTTTTTCTAGTCTTGAGACTTCACCTTATTCCACATCAGTTTCCTCCTTCTGTTGTAGAGTTTGTTTATGGCAGGCGACCAGCAGATTGCCTTCCTTTTTTTGGAGGAGAGTGTCTTACGTTTATTGGGTATGGCAAGATCCATGCATTTGTGTACGTGTTCGTACAGTGCATTGGTGTATGATTATGTGGTCATGCAACTATCCTCTGTTTTCATGGGTGCTGTGAAGTTAACCACCTCTGTTTTTAGGAGCCCAAAGTTATCTTTGAGGAAGTTTTTCATGGTGGTTATCTTTGCGGGAGGGGGGGGTAGGAGGGACGTGATTTTCCAAGGTGATTAGTTTGTGGTCAGATCTCACCAGGGAGGAGCTGACTATTGGTGTAGAGCAATGGTCACCCATGTTACTAATGACCAAGTCAAGGATGTTGCTACCTCTAGTGGGGGTAAGAACGAGCTGGTCCAGTGCATTGGAATTAATGAACTCCAGGAAACATTGGGCAAGTGCACCGGTACTTGAGTAGTTTACCCAGTTAATGGAGGGGTAGTTGAAGTTACCTAGTAAAAGAGTGTTAGGTTGGACCCTAATATTCTCCAGGGTGCTTAGGAACATGGAGTGCGAGTCTTGGTATATCTTTGGGGAACTACAGCAGGCTACGACCTGAATTGCTATCTTACCTGATGTTAACTGCACATGAAGTTTCTCTGATGGGTTATGTTGGGCTACCAGTCTAGAGGTGTGCACATCCTTTATGAATATGGAAACACCACTGCCTTTGGAGCTTCAGTTCGAGTTTTGGAGCTGAAAGATGTGGAATGAGTTACAGCCAGGTAGTGCAGGGGTGCTTTCTGCTGCCTTGAACCAGGTCTCTGTTACATCACAAATGTCGATGTTCTCCATTTTAAGGAGTGCTTCGAGTGAGTCCTTTTTGAGATTTAGACTTCTAGCATTGAGCAGCAGGACTCTCAGATTGCATTTGTTTGTAGCTGTTACGGTGGTAATTTGGTCTTTGGAACACCACCTAAAAAAGGCACTATAGGGGTGGCAAGAGCCTTGGCCAGTATCCAGAAGCCCAGGGGTCACAGATGCAGGCCATCTCTGGCAAAGCATCAAGGTTTGTCAATCATGTCATCCCAGGTAGACAGATACTGGATCCCCTTAGAATGACACCAGAAGCTTAGTCAATTGTTGAAATCAATCATTTTCTGCTTGTAGCTGTAGTATCTGTGGTATCATTCTGGGTGATGGTAGGATGCTGCTCAGGGCTAGTGTCATTCCTGCCTGGGCTACATGATCCGAGAGCTCCTCCATGTCTCTTTTCATGTAGTCCAGGGAGGTACATCTCAGGTCATTCACACCCACATGTACAATGACAGAGTCATATTTGTACCTGTTGTTGAGCAACCTGAGTGTGTGCATTATGTGATGGATCCTGGCACCTGACAGGCAGCTGACTGTTACTTTCTCCTTATTTAGCCTAGTGAGTGGGACATCAGTCTGCCTCACTATCATCACCTATGACTAGTGTGTTGGGAATGCTGTATTGCCTTAAGGGCTTTGGTTGAGTGGCACACTGTTTAGGAGAGTTATGTGTCTCTTGATTAGTGTTGTGTTATGGTGGTCGAGTGTGTTTCTACCTTAGAGGTCTCTGCTGCTTGAGTAGATTTTTATTGAAAGCCTCCGCGAAGGTGGGTGGGTGGTTTGTGTTTTTATGTGAAGGCAGTGCTGGTGTGTGTTCTGGAGGGCTATGAGTTCCATGTGGTGTACTGCAAGTGTTGACCTTCTCCACTTGACCAGCTACTCCGGTCTTGACTGGAGGGTGCATGGCTTCCAGTTTGGATATATAAGTGCATCTCTCGCAAGTCTGGATGTTGGAAGGTAAGAGGAGGGGGTTGTCAGTGTACATGAGGCAGTTGCTACTTTGCCTCAGGATGCCCAAGTTCACCAGGTTAATAAGATAGAGCACAGGGAACTGACCTTTAGACATGCATGGAGGGGTGGGCATTGGGGTGGGCATTGATAATAAGTACTAGATTTGTTTCCTTGTAGAACATTTAGTGCTGGTAGCACTTTTGTGTGCTATATTAATTGCTGTCTGGTAAAGTGCTAGACTAATAAGCTATTATAAGTGCAGGAGAGGAGAGAACTAGTAGAGCTAATGGAAAAATTGAAAAGTAGACTCTGGCACCACTCAGAAGCTTACAAACAGCCCTGGATACAGCAAGTTTGTATCTAGACTAAACTAGTTACAGGAATGGCAGGAAACAAGCACAAACACAGGCTTTTAAACCGGAAAGTTGAGTGAGATGGAAAAACTGTCCAAACGGCCAATAAATTACAATTTCTGGGCCAGGAACCACTCCTCTTGTGGTAAATAGGCTGCCGAGTGCTTACTACTCCCACTGATAAGCTAGAAGTCTTCCCTCCAACACAGCGAGGCTTGGGGGGTGGGCTCAGGAGCTTACAAACAGTCCTGGATACAGCAAATCTATATCTGGACTAGAGTAGTTATAGGAAAGGGGGAACAAGTGCAAATGTGCGCTTTTAAATCAGGAAGTTTAGAGTGATGGAAAAACTGCCCAAACTGCCAATAACTACAATTTCTGGGCCAGAAACCACTCCTTATGTGGTAGAAAGGTTACCTAGTGTTTACCACTCCCACTGATAAGCTAGAAGACTTCCCTCCAACACAGAAAGGCTTGAGGGGGGCTCAGGAGCTTACAAACAGTCCTGGATACAGCAAATCTGTATCTGGACTAGACTATTTACAGGATAGGGGGAAAACAAGTGCAAATGCGGGTTTTTAAATCAGGAAGTTGAGAGAGATGGAAAAACTGCCCAAACTACCAATAACTACAATTTCTGGGCCAGAAACCACTCCTTATGTGGTAGAAAGGTTACCTAGTGCTTACCACTCCCACTGATAAGCTAGAAGGCTTCCCTCTAACACAGAAAGGCTTGGGGGGGGGGGGCTCAGGAGCTTACAAACAGTCCTGGATACAGCAAATCTGTATCTGGACTAGACTAGTTACAGGAAAGGGGGAAAACAAGTGCAAATGTGGGCTTTTAACTCAGAAAGTTGAGAGAGATGGAAAAACTGCCCAAACAGCCAATAACTACAATGTCTGGGCCAGAAACCACTCATTATGTAGTAGATAGGTTACCTAGTGCTTACCACTCCCACTGATAAGCTAGAAGGCTTCCCTCCAACACAGAAAGGCTTGGGGGGGCTCAGGAGCTTGTAAACAGTCCTGGATACAGCAAATCTGTATCTAGACTAGAATAGTCATCAGAAATGGGGGAAACAAGTGCAAATGCGGGCTTTTAAATCAAAAAGTTGAGAGAGATGGAAAAACTGCCCAAACGGCCAATAACTACAATTTCTGGGCCAGAAACCACTCCTTATGTGGTAGATAGGTTACCCAGTGTTTACCACTGATAAGCCAGCAGGCTTCCCAAAACACAGAAAGGCTTGGGGCTCAGGAGCTTACAAACAGTCCTGCATATAGAAAATTTGTATCTGGACTAGACTAGTTTCAGGAAAGGGGGGAAACAAGCTTAGAATATTTTTTTTTTTTTTTTTTTAGTAAAGTGGAAAAGGAGAAAGCTGGAACAGAAGATAATTCAAGGTTAAGAATCTAAGTGGGTTGGCCTTCTCAAATGTTCTCTCTCGATTAGGTAGAATGAACTAATGACACTGGACTAGGAGGAATGTCCCAGATCAGATAGATAGTATGGGTGGGCAACTGCAAAGAACACGACAACAATAGGAAGCGCGGGTGGGAAACTATTACAGCTACAAGCTGTAGCCACTAAATGAAAGTGTTAAACACATAAAGGAGCAAGGAGACTCTAGAAAATGCTTTTAACTGTAAACAAATCAGTTATATGATACCCGACTAGAACACAGAAACCTCAACAAAATGCACAGAAAGGCACAGATAGAGGACTCACAAACCAAAAATACAACTCTCAGTATGAAAAAGCAGTTTACAGTTAAGTAATTCAGTAAACATGCAATTAGAGTAATGAAACAGTATCGAGCAATGAGAAATACAGCTAAAACAGTACAAACCAGTACACAAATGCAGTGAAACAGTAAAACAGCTTTATAACAGTGCAAAATGTAGTAGATTAACTGTATAGCACAATTATAAACATTACAGAAGTGCAATCCAATGAAATAAGTGTAAGAAATAACTTATTCTGCTCTTGGAATCTTAAGGAATGTCTGCTTAGTCCCAGTAATAAATCACCACCCACAGCCTGGTAAATACAAGCACAGCCCTTTGCAGACACAGGGTCTATATACCAGGAAGCTCGAATTACTACTCAGTCCTACTAGCCGCTGCTGCTACAGAAGGTCAGGAAATGTTTTAGCCTGTTTAGAAGACAGCCTTGAATGTTGTGTGGTCCCATAGAGGCTGTGTTTTTTGCCTTTGACAAGGCCTTGAGGACCTGGTCTTCAGATATGTAGGGTGGGGGAAGTTTGGGGGAAGGTTTGTTGTAAGTTTGGAAGGGATAAGGGAGTGAAATTTTCAACAAACATATCCACTAGCAGGTTTGCTATCTTTGTAGGGTCAGTGTGTGTGATACCGCTGGTCATTAGTTCTGTGCATGCTTAGGTCCTACCATTTAGGTTACATATATAGCTGTACAAGGCTTTATTATGCTTGGCTGTACTTGCTAAGTTTCTCTCAAAGGAATCTTTGGAGTATTTGACAATTTGTCTTATTTGCCTGTTGAGGCTGATGAGGGGGCTTTTCCATTGTTGGGGCCTTGCCTTTGTTTTCCTGGACAGCAGATTTTTACATTTATTCTAATGTTTGTTGATTCTGGATATCCAACATGGCAGCTTGTTTTTACTTGGGGCTCTAGCTTTGATTCTTTTGGGTACAACAAAGTTAATACACTTATGCAAGTGACTGCACAGGCATTTAGTGTAAGCTTCGGTGTAGTTACCACTTCCAGCTGAGGGTGAGGCTTGGAATGAATTTATACCTTCACCTAGGAGGGTATAGTTTGCCTTGGTGAAGTTTTTTCATCTGATTTCACTCTTTGTGAGTTCTGGTGTTAGTGCCAGTTCAAAGGTGACTGATTTGTGGTCAGTTTTAACTAATGAGGGTCTGATAGTTGCGGCAGTTCACGTGTTTGACATGTTGGTGAAGACCAGATCCAGGATGTTTGTTCCCCTTGTCAATGTATGGACAATTTGTTCTGGGGCATTTGAACTAATAAAGTCAAGAAACTTTTGTGCTAGTGAGTTTGGGATAACAAAGGTTTACCAGTTGATGGTGGGATAAGTGAAATTCCTCATAACCAGTGTGTTCAATAAAATTTGGATTGTTTCCAGTTTGGTCAAGTAGGCTTCATGGGCGTAGTGAGCCTTGGAAGGGGATCTATAACTGGATATGACTTGAATGGGGGTCTTACCAACTGTAACCAGGACCTGGAGTAACTCCATGGAGTTATCCAGTCTAACTAGATGAGAGGTGAATTTATCTGTAATATAGATTGAAACACCGCCTCCTTTGGTTTTCACATTTTCCTTTTGCAGTTTAAAGGTATGGAAGGAATTTTAGCCATGCAAGGATGGGGTAATCGCTGAGGCCTTGAGCCAGGTTTCTGTGACTGCACAGATATCTACATCTTCTAGTGATAGAAGTACTTCCGAGGAGTGCAGTGTTTGATTTAAGCTCCTAGCATTTAGCAGCATGACCCATATTTTGTTCTGAGAGGTTAATTTCATGTTGCTAATATTGTTTTTGGACCTTACCTAAAAAAGGCACTATGGTGATGCAAGAGCCTTTGCCAACAGCAAAAGCGTAGAGGTGCCAGGTGCAAAACATCTCTGGCAAAGCAGCGAGGTTTGTCAGCCATAGCTTCCCAGGCTGACAGGAACTGAAGTCCCTTTGAATGATACCAAAACCTGAGACAATTATTGAAATCAGTCATTTTTTGTTTATACTGTGGCATCATTCTAGGTGAAGGCAGTATGCTGCTCAAGGCTGAGGACATACCTGCCTGGGACACATACTCAGAGAGCTCAACCATGTCTCTCTTCATATAGTCCAGTGAAATACAGCTCAGATCATTCACACCAACATGAACTATGACAGAGTCATAACAGTACTCGTTGCCTTCATATGGTATCACTTATTCCACTTATGCTGTGCTGATGATGCCATAAGAAGGCTGAAACATGCATGTCCACAGCTTGTGGGGTTTGGCTTTATTGGCTTGAATTTGTCCATTAATAGACTTAAAAGGGAAAAAAAGGCATGGACATTCAGAATTGCCATATAGCTGAAACACCTGATGTCTTTAAAGGGTCATTTGCAAATATCCCATGTTGCCCCTAATACAAGAGGTTTAAGGAATCACACAGTGGAAAGTTTAACCTTTCTAGATTTGTTTTTTACTGATTGTTTTTTCTTTGTGACCTTTTTACTTATTGTTGTAGTTTGTTGTTTGGGATATTTTGCAGACACCCTAATGATTATGGGGGTCTATATTGAATTAGGAAATGCTTAGAAAAGTGAACGCTAATTCATTGACCCCTTTTAAGCAAGAGCTTAAAATCTCGAACACCCGGAACAGCGATTTTTTTCACAGGGCAAAAAATCACTGGCTCAGTTTTGGGAGTTCGCCATTTCTTCCACTGTGGTGCGATCTTGGAGTTGGTATATTTAAGTGGGGGGGTTGGGGGGGGCAAAGCCCCCCACATTATGTAATGTTTTAATTTTTTTTTGTTTTTGTTTTTTTTGGGGTTTTTTTTTGTGGAACAGCAAATTTTTTTCCCTGGAAAAAAAATCGCTGTTCTAGGTGTGTGAGATTTTAAGCTTTTGCTTAAAAGGGGTCGACAAATTAGTGTTCGCGTTTCTAAGTGTTCACTAATTTAATATAGACCCGATTATGGATATCAGCTGGGTATGACAACCCTGTGTTTATAAAGATTAGTCAAACATTCTACTTATGCTGTACTGATGATGCTATAAGAAGGCTGAGCCATGCATGTCCATAGCTAGTGGGGTTTGGCTTTATTGGCCCGAGTTTGTCCATTAATAGACTTAAAAGGAAAAAAAACAAAGTCATGGGTGTTCAGAATTGCTCTAGAGCTGAAACACCTGATGTCCTTAAAGGTTCACTTGCATATAACCCATGTTGCCTCTAATACAAGAGGTATAAGGAATCACACAGTGGAAAGTCTATCCTTGTTAGATTCTTCAGTTGTTTTTTACTGATTGTTTTTTCTGTGTGACATTTATACTTGTTGTTTTAGGATATATAAAATATGGAAATACATGAATAGACTGTGGTATTTATTGTTTTTTTTTCCATAGGGAAATACAGGGAATTTGTCCTTCATGTATAAAAATGGATTGTAGGTGAATTGCTTCAATGCACTCTGTACTTTTTTGTGGTTTTCTCATGTCCTACATGAGCCACCAGCTATCTACCGTGCCCTTGTTGTGTCTCAGCATGAAAGGAAACCTGAGCAACCACTATTAAAGCTTAAATGATGTAAGAGTTTTTGAGTTCCTAATGCTGGAGGAAGCATTCTAGGAGTTTGGTAATAAGAATGTAAAGGCATGGCTGGAGCACTATAAGTTACTACCAGCTCTTTTTAAAGTGTGGGCATCCTGCATCTCACCCTCAGTGTGCGACTGTAATGAGTATGTAGATGGTTTGGAAATCTGAAAGATAGTGTTTAAGAGGAGGTTAAAAATAAATGTTATAAGAAGCACATATCTTTCATCTACAGGAAACAGCTAAGATATAGAGTGCAGTGGTATTGAAACTGCAGAAGTAGTATAATGTTACATTGGAAACGTTTGTAAATATTTCTATAGTAGTTGCACTTCTACTGTTATTGCTGAGTTTGCTCTTTATTGTTTTAAAATTTGTAATATGTTTTGCTAGTTACCTTACTATTTTTAGAATTGATCACCCAAATAAAGAGATTTGACAAAACACACACGCACACATGCGCACACGCGCACACACACACACACACACACACACACACACACACACACACACACACACACACACACACACACACACATACACTGACGCACGCACACACACAGACACACACACACACACACACACACACACACACACACACACACACACACACACACACACACACACACACACACACACACACACACACACACACACACACACACACACACACACACAACACACTTTTGGAAATAAAAATGTAACATGATTAAAATGTCTGAGCCCAAAACAATTCCCCTCTCCCCAAAAAGGAGAGAAAAAAAACATTTTTTGAAACTGTTGTCATTTGCTTGCTTCTGCTTGCTATAGAATGTATGTCAGTCACGTGTTCAGACACTGCACAGTCACTTTAATTTCCTGCTGAGTGTTATCAGTAAGGCACACTTACTCAGTATGGTGAATTATACAATGTGTTCTCTTGCTGACATTTACGACCATGTAATAAATGAGGGGCAAACAGCTGAAATGGACACAGTGCTGAATACATTAGAATGAATTCTGTTGTCTCCTGGCAGGCTTCAAGTGTTCTTCAATGAGAAAATATGATGAGAAAACTAAAAAGAGATACATGACATATTTTCGTGGTAGTGCTTGAATGTGCTTTTCATATACTTTTATTTATTTGTAACTTCTTTTTTGCTGTGGCATGTCTTCAACAAGTTTTCTTAATCTTACCCATATTCACAGAGTCCTCACATCCAAAGTTAAGCCCCAGGTCCTTACCCCTGTTAAACATTTTTAGGCCATCAGTTTTAAACTATCTTTTAACTATATGTACAGCCACAGACAGATAAGTAGACTGGAAGAGAGATACATAATGACACAGAAAAACAGATATCATAGACAGATACAGGGACACGAGATGAATGGATAACAAGGTTAACAGAAAAATTCTAGAAATGCAGATTTTTTTTTTTTATTTACTTTGCTTTCCTTGACAGTTTTCATTCCAAGTGGCATGGCTTGTGTATGTCACATGTTAGGAAACTACTGCAGTTCCAAACACTGCACCTGGCAGAAATCACAAGAAGTAGAATCCAGTCAGGACATGCTGGAGGAATTGCATCACTCTTTTTGTCTGGTAATGGTATAGGGCATGATGGGAACTGTTACTGGGGATAGGGCACTTATTATTGAAATGACTGTTTTGGTATATTGTTAGGCTATAAGGGTATTATTGCTAATGCTTGAAACATTTGTATGTATGTATGTATGTATGCATGTATGTGTGTATGTATGTACGCATGTATGTATGCATGCAACTGGAGTTTGCATGTTTTGCAGTGTTTCATTAAGTAGCATTTTATTTTTCGTTTTTTAAGCAAAGAGTATACCAAATGATTACATGGAAATTTTACAAGTACTGCCATAATACGTAGTACTACAAGCACTTAATCTTGAATTTGTTAGATTTACCATCTGCTTCTACCTCACCTCTCAGTGTGTATTCGTACATTATTCTTACAATATGCTTTTTGTCCTATATTTGGAATTAAAAATGAATTCCAAATTCCAGAAATATTATCTGATTTACTTTATATGAAATAACAGTAATTCTAGAATATCATCTACTGTATGCGATGTCTGTTTTGTATGGTAGTAGTGTGTGCGCGCGCGTGTGTGTGTGTGTGTGTGTGTGTGTGTGTGTGTGTGTGTGTGTGTGTGTGTGTGTGTGTGTGTGTGTGTGTGTGTGTGTCAAGCATGAGTTGCAAAGCACCACTATATAATATGGATTACCCTGTGCTGTCTTTATTCAAGCAAGATATTGTAATTATAATACTCATATCCAACATGTGTAAAACCTTAAAACAAAACAGAATATATAATCTGAATGTTTTGATAGGAAAAACACACACAGTATGGGCAGCATGATGATCACACTAGTGTAAGATTCTCTCATTCTCTCTCTCTCTCTCTGTCTCTCTCATTGTCATTCTGTCTCTCTCTCTGTCTGTCTTTCATTCTCATTGATTCTCTCTCTCTCTCTCTCTCTCTCTCTGTCTGTCTCTGTCTCGATTGTTCTCATGGATTCTCTCTCTCACTATTCTCTCAAAATCTGTTGTGGTGAGTAACAGTCAGATGTTCTCTAACTGTATGTGTGTATGGTGTATGTGCAAGCCATGGCTGAAATGGGTTGTGTCTGATGAGTGTGCTATCCCATTTAGGAAAGAGCAAACAAAGACATAAACAAACATGGAAATAAGTTTTAAATCAGCCTTAAGTGTAGTGGTTTTATATTTATGTAAGCAGGTATCAATTTAAAAATACAGCTTAGTGACAGAAGCATTATGATTTGTTGGTACTATTTATTTGTAAGGTAGCAATGATTTAAAAAAATGTGTGTTTTACCTGACTTTTTCCTGTAAGTCTGAGATGTTTGAAAGACGATTTACTGAGCTGGATCACTTAAAATATTCTGCATTGTATAATTCGGGATTTTGCAGTTTTGCCACCTATTCCCCTTTATGCTATTTCCATTCTTCCTTGTTTCATTATATATTGTTTCATCACTGCCCAAATGTCCATACAAAGTATAAATTTATTTTCTATTGACAGGGAATAATGTCATTGGGGGAATTCAATAAAGCCTACACAGATTAATTTCCCATGTAGGCATAGTGACACGGAGCTTACACTGAGATAACAGACATGCAATCCAGTAAACAGAGCTGAGGGGCGTGCATGAGCATGCTAACACAGAAGGGTCCGTGGCATGCAAATCACCTAATAAGTAGGTGAATTACATGCAAATGAGGGTGTAGAGTGATCCAGCAAGCAGATAAGCAGTCGTGCAGATCCTGTGTTGGTGTCCGAAGTGTACATAGAAAAATTCTGTGTACAGGAAATTAAAAAGTGAATAGGGGCTGTAATAGCCGGGTTAGAAGGTCAAAAATAGCAAAGCAGACACAGATATGTGCAAAACTATGAATAATGTGTCCAAAAAGTAATGGAAAACAATTTAAATGAATGTTTTTTTAATACCCATATTATCTTTGTGCAGCGTTCAGCAGTGCACAAACATGCCGTGCAAAAAAAAAAAAATTTAAAGTGCAAAAATGAAAGAATAAAATATGTGACAATAATGCATTATAGGGCCTTGCATGGAGTATGTACGATGGCAGATATCTATGATTGCTAAGGAGGCAGGTCCTGGAATAGTGTAGTATCCAGGTTGTGTGCACAGATCTGTATGCAAATAAGCTTGGGTTACTGAATAGCAAAAATGGGTTTCCGTGCCCATAGATCAAACCAGTGTAGCCCCAGAACTGGTAGCTGACATCAAAAAGGGGTGTGTCTCTATTTCTTTAAACACATTGGAGCACAGTGGTACCCATTTGTGCGTCGCGTCTCTGAGGTGAGCAAGGGGGGAGTTTGTCCAGTGCTACTAAGCATTATTTAGCTTCAGGGTGTGTGTTTAAGCTGGTTTGAGCATGGTTGCATGGCGCATCACTGTGCTGAGCATGCCCGTTCATGGGGGTGTGTCTACTGACCGGTAAGCATTGTTTATGCCTGCAGCACGGGTTTTCCCACCACGCCGCAGTGCTTAGCAAGGAAGGCTGTCAAAAAAAGAAAAAAAAATTGGTTGAGAAAGCCAATCATATATAAACTATTGATGACCCCTGTTCCACCTAAACTGGGTCATTCCAACCCCTCAGTGATGTACTTGGCAGGTGGAATGCATCTTGGTTAGCCAATCACACAGGCTGCATCTGTAGCAGAGCATTTTAAAGTATGCATACATCCTGCAGTCTGATTTCCCCCCATACTCTGCACCATTGGAGCACAGACTTGGGAATTTTAACTAACAGAATGCTAGGCGCTGCTGCAGCTCTGCCACATCTGTATGTGCTAGATGCTGAGGTCAGTGCTGAAGCTTCTGCTGACAATAGGCCTAGACTGAGAAGGAGAAGAGTGTTCAGGCCCATAGTAACCTTCCAGGAGCTATATAAGCTGGAGATTGTAGAGTGCTACAGGGTGGACAGGGGCATACTACAAGAATTCACCAAGCTCTGCCGTCCTCAACTCAGACCCAGAGTCAACAGAGGGGAACCCATCCCAGTGGAATCAAATGTATGTGTAGCCCTTAGCATACTAGCTAGCAGTACTTTTCAAAGACCAAATGGGGACACGATGGGGGTCTTACAGGCATCAGCACCCAGGATACTCCACCAGTTCCTGGATGCAATGCAAACACATGCCAGTAAGCACATTTATTTATCTTGCACCCCCTGAGGAGATGGCCAGCAGTATGCATCTTTTCTACCATGTAGCACACTACTCTGAGGTACTGGGTGCCATAGACTGCACTCATGTCCACATCAAAGTACTGCCTGGTGAGGAGGGTAGAGTCTACATCAACTGGAAGGGGTATCACTCCATCAACTGCTCAGGGCATTATCATAAATGTGGTGCTGGCAGCCCTGGCAGCTATCAGGCATCCCTTATCAGGCACACATCACAACTATACCAGATGTTTGCCAGGTGAGACATCCAATATGGCCATCTACTAGGGGATGCTGGCTACACACTGGAACCATGGATGATGACAACCATCAGAAATGCATACAAACCTACTGAAGAACACCATAATGAGGCACACACACAAACTCGGAACATCATAGAGCATGTGTTTGGGTTGCTCAAGTCACAATTCCGGTGCCTCGATATATCTGATGGAGCTCTTCAGTACTCACCAGCCACATGTGCAGAGATGTTCACAGTATGTGCCATGCTGCACAATATGATCCTGTGGAAACAGCTGTGGTAGGATCATCACAGGGAAGGGACACACAACCCCTCACCAGTGCCTAGATCCCCAAAGCCACACCCCCAGGAGGAACACCCTGAGGCTGCCCCTGTAGGCAGACGTAGGCATGCCCAGTATGCCCTGGCCTTGGCCAAGAGGCAACACATAGCACATGCTCTGACAACCTAGGGTCCTAGGGACTGAAGCCTTACTCTGACTCGCATACATAGTAAAAAGAATACCAGCCTAACCATATATTGGCTGTGTACTGCATACATCAGACAGAGTCAGCCATGAAACACAGGTTTCTCAACTGCTGTGTTCACAAGGTAAGTCACATTCCTATTCAACAAATGTAGGGGTACTAGACTATGGTAGCATATGTATGGACCTGCTGCATTTGTGCAAGGGAATAGAGTGGACTACTGGGCTACTTGCCGAGAACTAACAGCTACTTGGGACAACAGATACCCTGTCCAATAGTGCCCCATAATATGCATTAAGTCACATGTCTGGAAACTCCACTGCATTATGCAAGGGAAATGACAAATAGTGGGGTCATAGGACTGATGCACAACTGTCAATGCCAGAGTTCCCTACAACCGACACATCAGAGTTTCCATACAACTGCAGTAACAGTATGTTTTCAAGGGTATAGCAGCAGACCACACAATTCCAGGGCTGTCACAAAGAACCTAGCCACATGTTCTATTTTCCACAAAACGCTGGGGTCACAGTGTATGTCTGTATGCTGTTAATAGTGTGAGGAATTAAATCTCACTTTCTGGCAGCTGGTGTGGCTCACTGGGCTAAGGATATTTGCATGGTTGATGGTGATGATGGTTCGGAACTGGTCGCACCTACAACTTTTGCATGTGAGTTACTCGTATGGTAGGAGTCCCACAGACTGTCAAAACACTGCAATCTATTACTGCAAGAAAGCTGGACAAAGACAGAGAAAATGGGGGGACAGACAGCCAAACATACAGACATTATACATGCTCTGAGTAACCTAGAAGGTGGCTAGTATAACAGCAAGTTGCAAAAGGTCACATTAGCAGCAGGATGTAAAGGCCATCACTTAACTGTGTCAGTACTTACAACAATTCAGTGGACTGCATTTAGTAGTATATTACTGGATAAACATAACTGTATCAGGAACGAAGTAGACATATGGGGCAGAATGCTGGACATACTGTAAAAATATGTACAGTGAGAGGTGTGAAGACTGTCACCCTGTGTGGGGTGTTACATTATGTACCCCAGTCACATCATACCTCTCAACCACTTAGAGCAAGAAATCTGGACAAAGCCATGAACAATAGTGGGGCACAGGCCCAAATAAAAGGAGAAGGATTAACTATTGGCCAGACAAATGTGGAAAGTTCAGAGAATAACAGGTTGTGCATTAACATGAATGTCCTGATGTGCATGGAGTCAGTAACTCAAATGTCTGACATAATTTCCTAATGTACAATCTATAACGATTTGCCACTAATGTACCAGAAAATCACAATGCTATGTAAAACGTGCAAAAAATATGACACAAAACTCTGTACTTTCTATTATAATTTGTACAGTTGATAGGTATGTGTCATATATTACTTTAAGCAAACAACCGGGGAATGCCTTGGACAAAATATCAGGGAGGTGGCGGACTGTTGAGTCAGGTGCAGCAGCCAATTGGATGCAACACACAAAATCCCGGACTGGAGTACAGGTAGGTCTAGCCTGGAGTCACCTTGTAAGTACTGACAGTCATGCTCCTGCACTTAGCTAACTTGAGCCCATGTCTGATGACTCATCTGCCCAAAGAACTGCTATGTGGAAATATGTGCATACAGACAGCTATGTATACATACCTGTCTCGCTGTATCCCCCTCACATAGGATTACCCTAAATACATGTGTAGATTGATGCAGCCTCTCCACATATATGTACCTAAGCTACAGTTAGGTTGACAGCTATCTATATATATATATATATATATATATATATATATATATATATATATATATATATATATATATATATACATATATGGGTCCACTTTGTAATTTCAAGGCCCATAATATCGACTTTCACATTTTCGAGAAGAGAATGTCGAAAGCTGAGAATCATGAATGTCCCAAATCTCCTTGGGCAAGTTAATGCTTGCCTAGCATGTAGTCATATGCCCTTTCACCCCTCTGTAGTGCGATTCTGGAGTTCGTATATATGTATATATATATATACATATATACCCCTACATAGGGGGTTGTGAGGGGCATAGCCCCCCACCTAGGTGGATGTTTGTTTGGACTGTGTGTTTCCATTTGCTGTTGGACAAGAGTTTACTTGCCCAGGAAGATTTGTGATGGTTGTGATTCTCAGCTTTCAACATTCTTGTCTCAACAATGTGAAAGTCAATATTATAGGCCTCGAGATTACAAAGTGGACCCATATATATATATATATATATATATATATATATATATATATATATATATAGATAGATAGATAGATCTAGCATGTTTGCATGAATGAGCAAACATCCGAATCCATAACCACCAAACACACTTTATCGAAAAAGCACTTTCATTAAAGCTGTTTACTAAAAAAAAAAAAAACACTACATTAATGTTTTAGCAGGGGGGCTTCTCCCCCCTGCACCCCCACACCCCCGTACTTTAATATTCTCCCTCCGAGACTGCACTACAGTGGGAAAAAGGGAATTTTACCTTATCCGCACCATAGTATGGCCTCGGCAATAGGCATATTTACGCAAAAGTGCTTCTTCGGTGAAAAGCACTTTTGCCTAATTATGTCCGGCTGTTTGGGTTTCGGACGTTTGCTCATTCGAGCAAATGTCCTAGACCCATATATATATATATATATATATATATATATATATATATATATATATATATATGTATGTATATATATATATATATATATATATATATATATATATATATATATATATATATATACATACATACACACATTATATATATATATATATATATATATATATATATATATATATATATATATAATGTGTGTGTGTATGTGTGTGTGTGTGTGTGTATGTGTGTGTGTGGGGATGTACAAATGTCCCCACTTACATGCAGGATACTGAGGTTATCTGCTCCTACAGACACAGTTGTCTGATGGTTACAGACCAAGGCCGCATAACGATAGAATACACTCACCCGCAGAACCCTATGCCTGTGGAATGTCACCCTGTAGACAGACAATGGTGAGGAGGTGGTGTAATGTGCAAATTTTTGCAATGCAGGATTTGGACAGGACATATTTTCACTGGCCAATTGTCCGCCTACTAAACTGCAGCCAGACAGACATGGCTATACTGGTAACTGTGCACACATAGCAGGGGAATTAACAGGTATCCCACTGCTAGGACACTCGATACAATAACAGCATCGAGCAGGGTCACTCAGCAGGCCACACATGTTGAGTAATACAAGGCCACTTTGCATAGTCCACAAGTACTGTGGCTGCATCCACATGTATGGCAGGTATAACCTGTGGAACATGCAATAAGTACTGTGAGCTATAGTGTGCAATAGTAGGTAGGTAGGGGTTCTAATCTCACAACAGGCAAGTGTGTGTGTGTGTGTGTGTGTGTGTGTGTGTGTGTGTGTGTATGTGTGTGTGTAAACATATCCCCTTGCAACAGTGAGGACATGTCTGTATGGGCTATCTTTGTGCAATGGTTATACATTTTAAGGCACTGTGACTACTTGCTAGCCTCTCCATTGGCCTCCTTTACAAGGCCTGCTGATGTCATCCACCTTAACAGCACTGGCTGATAACGTAATACTAGATAGGCTCCATGGTACATGTAGTAAGAACTTTGTGCTATAGTGTATCTTGCTAGATAGGTAGGGGTGCTAATCTCCCAACAGGCAACTGTGTGTGTGTGTGTGTGTGTGTGTGTGTGTGTGTGTGTGTGTGTGTGTGTGTGTGTGTGTGTGTGTGTGTGTGTTTGTAAATCTATTCTCTTTCAGCAGTATGCATATGACCATATGGACTATTTATATGCAATGGTCATCCATTTTACTACCCCGTGACTAGCTGCTGGCCCTAAATAGCCCACATCTACCTAGGCATAACTACTATCTGCCACCACCTACATTTGTATGTATGGAACACCCTGGTGACACATATCAAGGGTAGCAGACCTTGTCACAAGGTATGCATGCTTGATTATGCTGAATGCCCCCATTGTCCCTGACATACTGTTCAACATATATGCACCTAGGTAACCATGCACGTATATAGCCATACCTTCCCAATGTCATATTTCTGCTGTGCTGCCCTGGCACCATGTACCGCTGTACTGCTGGCAAGTGTCCATAGTTTAGCCATTCAGACCCCTGGAACAGAAACATACACAGGTCTGTGAAACATCTGTCATTCTGTAACACTACCACCAGTCTAACAATGTGCAACAAAGATACACAGAGTCTGATGTGTAGTAATGACACATGGCAGCATACAGCACTCGTCGTGGCCCACAACACCTGCCATGGCATAACAATACCATGATACACAACTACATGTAAAGTAATATCTTCACCCTGTGCATCAGACACATATTTGCATGTCCCTGCATTGATGTCATGGATGGCAGGGATGTAGCACAGGTATCATCACATGCACAGGGTGTGGTGTGGGGGTACCAGAGGTCTAGGCTGCACCAGTTGACAGCATGTTTGTGAGTCAGGAAGGGGTGCTGGGGGAGGAAGTGTGATGTCAACCCGTAGGACAGATTCAGCCCCCAACAACCCCACCTGTGCCTCACTATGGCCACCACCATCATCAGAGTCCAATGAGACACTGACATCAGGTTGTGAGGGAGACAGACACCAACCCCCACGCTCACCTGTGAGGAAGAAGACAAAATTAGTGCATTACTACCTGCACTATTTTGTATGGTAATCCACACAGACACATACAGATGATGAGCCACAGCTGCATTACACATATTGCATCTTATTTCTGATCCCATGCACAACACACAAACACACAACAGCACAGAAAAGACAGACCACTTATAACATGCACTGCAGCTGCATCTGTTTAACATTGCCAGTACAATACATCTGTAAGATAAGCAATATGACAGCGTATCTGATATACCTACACCTAAAAAGCAGTGCACCTTTCTTGAGCATGATATACCAGTTGTAGTATCAGTGCCTCAGGTATGTACTATCTCCCCATTGTGTGTAAACAGGTGGAGTGATCGCCTCCTGTATAGCAGTCTGCATAGTCCTTCTTAACAATAAGTGCAAATGTGTTAATGTTCCTGCAGATACACAGCTGTGATTACGCATTCTATGCACTTCATTTAACTGCTTCGAAATGGAACATAGAACTATTCTACTCTGGCTAGGCATAACAGTTGCACCTAGGGCAACATGGTAGCCCTTAACATTCATAGGGTATATACAATCTGTCAAAGTACAGTATCACACTTACCAAGTACAGGACCTCGGACTCCAGCCACATCTGATGTACCTATGAAAATGTGAGACATATTGTCAGCAATACCACATGTTGCATTTTTACAAGGTAATATGTGCATATATCCATATGTACAGTAGCTAACGTGTTACTGCCTACATTGCTGACATTCTGAGTATGTGTGCACAACTGTGTGTTAAAAGCAACCCCCCTCCCCCAATGCAGACAGATCTGACACCTGTGTACTAGTATGCAGAGACTGCCACAATGACTAATACAGTATTACACTGATGATGACAGTAAGCTTACCTGGACGCTCCTCCGATGTGGACATTGTGGCACCCACCTCCAAGATGTATAGGGTGATGGATGGCTGGGAGCTGGTGACTGATCCCAGGTTTGCAAGGAATTCCTCTGTGGCCAAGAGTGGTTGTAATGTTGCAGTCCCTCCACTGATGGCAGCATGGTCCCTGGCCACAGTAGCTGCCCTTTGCCGTGCAGCATTGACCATATCTGTGGCCCAGTGTCAGACCTGCTCGTAGGTCCTGTCCTGTTGAGTGATTTGGTTCACTGCTGTGATGAGGTCAGCCAACAGTGTTGCATGTTGGTCAGAAGTTTGGTGACTCCTGGACAGTAGAATGTGGTGATCCATTCTGAGGCCATCCAGGATAACATTATTTTCTGTGGCTGTAAATGCTGGGTGCCTCCTGCAAGACATCATTCCTGAAAGGCAACAAGAGGGGAACACATCACAGGACCAGATACATGGACATCCACTATGTACAGGCGCTGCACAACTAAAATGGGCTGCACTATCCACTGCTCCCTCACACGTCATACCCCAAAGTCTATTAACACAATACATGTGTGGCTATCACCAAGATAGTAGCAATAACAGTTATGTCTCTGTGTGTCGTGACATACTCTGCTGTATGTTGCCACACCCATCACTGCAGTCTACTGTGGTGTGTCCCTATGGGCAAAGTCCCACTACTTTGTCATACAACCACTGTCAGACAAATAGCTGTGTGCTATTACAACTATATAGGAACAGTCTTGCAAACTCCAGTGTGCCACAATGACAGACAGCAATGTAAATGTACTGCAGTATATCTTCTCTGTAGGCAGCATGCTTCTCCACTACACAGATGTTTGCAGAATGTGAACATGTGCCTCATAGATGTGGTCCTTTTGGCACAAACATGTGGATGTCTGACAAACGGTTGGCCAATCATTGATGGTTGTTGTCAGAATATAGAGAAGCTGGCTGTCACACACCAGACCCCTCAGAAACCACTTATGCTACAGTAATCTCTGTTAGTCTATTCACAGTCTTAATTTGTATGGCCAATATGTACACTCTGTCACTGAGTTTGGGCCTGTATTCCCCCATTAATAATAGCTATGACCTGAATTCCTGCTGTAAGGGGTTGACAGATATGTTAGCCATAGATCTCAAGCAATGAGGTGCGAATGTCAACAAAGCAGTAATCTAGCCAGAGTACTTCAGGGACACCTTTACAATGTCTGAGCTACTTCTGTGTGACATTGAGAGACTGAGAGGAGGTGAATTATAGTACATCATGTGATATTACAGCTGTGTACACCATTACTTACTGTCAATATGTCTACTCATAAATCACTAGCTTTCCTACAGGAGCCGACCATTGTAGTAGGGAGTAACAGGAGCAGAGCTGTGATTTGATTCAAAGCAAAGACAGTTGACAGGCATGCCTGTAGCAGTTGGACAGCAGAGTATCACCACCAAGTCAATGCCATAGATGTACTACAGGCCTACTGTTGTAATCTCTTTTCCCATACCTCCATCATCCCATCTGTATTCCATTATATGGGCACATGTATTACATACCTGGTAGAGTGAAGTAATCCTTTGACCAGATCCTCTGCAAACAGCTTGCTAAGCCATAGTGTGTCTGAGTAAAGCAACATACAGACCTGTTCCACATAAGCAGTTGATTGCCATTTGTAGGTAATGCTCATTAACAGGTAATTGCCTGTGCACCATTCTGTGGCTCAGACTTGCTAATTGCATCCAAAACAGTTGGGTTGCACTTTCATTAGCAAATGACATGGCACCACAGTGCAATATTTAAGGCTTTCATGTAGAACCTTTCTTAATCTTTAGATGGACATTAGTGAGGTATGGAGACTACAGCATCACAGAGAGTAGGTACAAATAAGGTCCACCATTGAGATTTATGAGGTATGTCTCAGTTTTGCATGATGTTTGGCCATTGTCCCATGACATTGTGATTATCTGGCAGTTCAGTGGTAAACATTGTGGGATGAGGTCAGTAAGGAGAGACAGAGAGACATGTGAATGTCAGACATCATAACAGTCAGACTATGCATGCTGATGCAGCAGCTGCTATTCTATCAGTTCACTATCTTTCTAGTGGCAAACTGTGAAACATATGCCTGTCACTGGACCTTTGCCACCTCTGCACATTTTATGCATGGTTGTGTCTGGATCCCTTGTTTTAAGGGGTTGTGAGGTATGGTAGGTCTGTAGCAGCTACCTTAACACACAACTGTGTATGTTGCAGGCTGCAGCTGCTGCTGCAGCCTAGGACACATAAGGGGGAGTGTGAACTCTTTGGAGGACAGCAAGCTGTATGTTTAACTGAGGAAGCTCTGTCAGCTGTGTCATCACAGCAGAGTCAGTGTAAGGGTACACCTTTACAGTTTGATCAAGGTATGTGCATAGGGTACATCTGTCATGTAACAGTGCCAGTCATGTAGCAGTAGGCGGCATATAGTTTGGCTATACAAATATGTGCAGTGTGTCCCTACCTACAGGCCTTTGACTTGCAAACATGGATAGCAGTTAATGCAGTAGCACCAAACTGTGGCAGTTAAAATTGCACAACTCAGTCATTACTTGCTTTGTTCAGAAGAATGTAATTGATGTGCAACACACTGGATTTGAACCCAGAACTATGGGTGGCAAAATATACTACATGCAAGGCATTTAACAGACTGAGCTACAGAGTCAGCGCTGTAGCAGGTGTATTTGCAAGATATATGTGCATACATACAGTCTGTATCCATCATTATGTGGATGTCTTTCAAAGGCAGTTGTGCAGCAGGGTCCCAGTTGTACACATGTATTTTGCCATTGCTGCATTAGCAGGTATGTTTAAAGATGTTGCTGATAAAAGAGAACAATTACCTGCTATAATACATCTCAACCTCTTAGAGCAAGAAATCTGGACAAAGCCATAAATAAAAATGGGACAAAGGCCCATAAATAGGGACAAGCTATAAATATTGCTCTTACAAACTTAGAATGTTGATAGATTAACAGGTTTTGCATTAGCGTGTTTTTTTTTCTGAAGGGTATGAAGTGTGAAATTGAAATGTCTGTCATGATTTTCTAACCTTAATCTTTAACGACTTGCACTACTATGCCAGAAAAATACGATTTCATGAAAACTGGGCCAAAATTAGGGGGCAAAACTCTGGACATTCTGCAGCAATCTGTACAGTTGACAGGTATGCCTGCTATCCCAGGCCTCACATACATGCATTATTATTTATTTGGCTGTGTACTGGTGTAGTCTTTGAATCACAGTCCCAGGTATACTCACATTTTTCCTATTATATGTACTTGCATTGTATCAGTGGCAATCAGTATATTTTACTGGAAACAGTTGTCTTAATTCAGAGCTGAGTGGCCTAGTAGGCTAAAGTGCTATGCTGTAATTGACAGGGACCTGGGTATGAGCCATGGCAGGGGTGCCTATTTTGCAGATGTGAGAAACACATAAGATCATTAAGGCAGTTTTAAGCACATTTAAGTGGGTTTGAGTGGTGGACCACATTGCTGTATGCTGCTTACCTCTGCACAAATCTGCACTAAAAATGTAAAAAGAAAAGAAAAAGGGGTGATAGGACAGTGGTGAAGTGGGGGCAAGCAGGGGGAAAAACATACTGAAAGGCAGGTAGGGTTGTGCAGGAAGGGTGTAGGAAAGGACCATAGCTTTCCATTTCATGTACAGCAAGAACTTTGCAGTTTTTACAGACTTTGTACATTAATTTGGACCCTCAAACCCCAGAGAGAGAGGGATGAAAATAAAAATGTGTTGTCAAGCCAATTGGACCTAATTAGTTGTGTCCAGTGAACAATATTTTTTTTTTGTGGGACATGCCCATTTTTTTTTTGTTTGTTAAGAAGAGAATGGAATGCTGGGGAAGGGATGCAGATACATGTGGGGAGGTAATTTGGGTAGGAGAGGTTGCATTTGCTGACAGACAAGACAGGCAAGACAGCATACAGGGTCAGTGTGTGACACGTGAGAGGGTTAATACTTTGAAGGACAGCAAGCTGCATGTGTAACTGAGGAAGCTGTGTCAGCTGTGTCATGGAATCAGAGGTGCATGTGCCCCCAGACTGCAGCAGCATGACTGAGCTCCCCACCCATGGGCAGTCAACACTGCTCTTTCACTGCCCTGAAGGTGGCTGTGCTGGAGGGTGGGTGTGAGGGCCACCAGGCCCCACCAGGATGGTTAGTCTGCCCTCAGTCAGTCACCAGTGTTGTTCATAACTGCTATGCACAATCCTGCACACCATAACTAGTAGTTGATCCTGGGTGACTACCGCCTCTCCACCACCGCTTCCGGGGGGGAACGGGGAACCATCCCATGAGGCAGTTCTACCCGAAGGGGGTGCAGGGTCAGTGGAGGGGGCACCTCTAGCTTGGGTACCAGATGTGCTAAGATCTGGTGCCATGGTCGACAGAGGCAGGGTAGGTGGATCAGCAGGAACTGGCCTACCCTGATATGCTGTGGTGACAGAGGTATAGCAATGTGCATAGGTTGGTTATGAAGAAAACATTTTATTAGTTATAACAGCATGCCAGAACACTGGAAATAATCCAGTAAGATATCAATGCATATTATATGGAAAACACCAATAAATAACATAACAGTCAGTATATTAACATCATGTCAGTAACAGTTATGGCATAAGGCCAACAACATCGGTAATCCAAAAAGACATATTAATATGCAACTACTGTAATACACAACAATAATAAAACACATGCCCCAAAAGTAAAGTTTAGAGAACATATATTAATAGTAAACCATAACCAATTTATAACAATAATAAATTTAAATGAAAATAAGGGGTGGGGAGAGAGAAAGAAATACAGTCAATTAATACTGGTATAGGCTGTATAGTTTACAACAGTACTGCTATATACTCTACAAGTCTGTCCTTCCTTAATGTTTAACAGTACCCTGTAGCTGCTGTAGCAAGTACATGCCTCTCAAGCTTTCCACATGGGACAGTGGGGACAGTATGGGCTAAGCAGTAACACCTGCAGGTACACATCTACAGAGAACACTTACAAGTCAGGTGGACCTATTTAAACTACCAAGGTTTACTGTGGACTGATGTAGTGTGACTGTGCTATTGACATAATTATGTCGATGATACATCTGTGACAGAGGGGTTACGCACCACTAATTGCAGTCCATGACAACGTGACACTTGAGAGATATGCATGTGTCCAGTACAGAGAGTAAGCAACTATCATGCCGTCCTTGGCAGACATGGGGATAGAACTTCAGCAAACTTTCACAGACAGTCCAGGTATACAATCATACCAATATTACACATTTTATTTTATTTTATTTTATTACTATTGAACTTTTTGCCTTTATTTTATGAAGTCTTATCACATTCCTGGTCAATGCTCTTAACAGTCTGTTACATTTGAACACAGACACTAGTTACTCATAATAAGGGTTACTTCACCCATTTACCTGTATTTCCTGTGGAGAGAACATCTATCATCAATACAAAACTGATCCAGTAATATTTAATATTATATCACACTGAATTTGAGTCTTGGTCTGTGTGTGGCAAAATGTACTTGAGACAGAGGATTTAACAAACTGAGCTACTGAGCCACTGCTAACTACTAACTGACTGATATTTGCCTAGAGCTCACCTGGAAACAAACTATGACCTGGTAATAATACTACAGTTTTATACTAGACTGTAGAGACAGTTGAACACACATGCATGAGATTCATGCATGACAGAGATACTAGGTAAATTATACATTGCTACATAGAATGCAGATCTATACAATATACTGTTACTGGGTGGAAATATGTGTGAAGACTACAAACCACATCAGATTATTGGGTTGGCTAGCTCACCCATATACAGTTGCAGATAGTATATTTGCACTCTATAGCTATTACACTGTCATACTTGCTTGCAGCACCATACCTCGGAGCATGAATGCATATAGCTGAAATGCAATGAATAACACAAGACAATCCTAATATACACAATATACCTTGGGTGTTACTAGTATTGTTTCAGATGTTACTGCAGAACAGGCATCATAATGCATTTCTTGTACTACAGCTCTGAATCTACAGTTATTGCAAAACACTCTTTATTAGCTATACCATGAGGCTGGTAGTGGTATTCCTTTGTGTTTTTATTTCAGAGCAGTTGTCATAATCAATTTCATGCAAAACAGCCCTAATTCCACACATATGGCACAACATAGCTTTATTAGGGGTACCTTTATTCAGTTAATGGTACAGTTTTGAGTCTTTATTGCACAACAGTTGATATAATACAGGTGCTGCAATACAGCTGTAATTCCACAATTATTGCAGTAGAACTTTTATTTCATTTACATTATCAGGGTTAATGCTTTAGTCTTCCCTGTTTATTGCACTATAGTTGCAATTGTCATTTATTGCAGTACAGGCCTACGTCCACATTCATTGCAGCGCACACATTTTTACTGTATGTACCTAGTAGCAGTCAATGCTTTACTCTTTCTTGCGTATTTGACTACAGATTGCAAATTAATCTGTACTCACCACAGTCACAGCACAACTAGGCCAAGTGCCTTGCATATGCCTCTAGGTTGTCAGCTCTCTCCTCTGCAGCTGTAGGGAGAAAAGCACACTATTTATGCATACCTGTCTATCTAACATTCAGATTAGGCATTGGTAAAACAATCTAATAACAAAACGGCAACCTCCTCCAAAAACCAATACCATGAAGTGGGAAGTACACCAAAAGGAGAAGCGGTCCAACTATCCAAAAGCTTTTATTCACAAATAAGTAAAATAAGTAAAATAATAAATGAATAAATGAACGCTGTTAGAAAATCATGCGTTTTCGTCCTCCACGGACTTCATCAGATACAGCTTCATTGAAAACAGTTGTCATTTATATACATTGACGTCAGTACCCTAACCAATCGTAAAATCCATTCAATTAAACAAAACTTTCAAAAAAATTATGTTAAACATGTAATACATTTTGTTTTTATTTATTTATTTATTTATTTATTTTACATTTGTTGACCGGGCTAGTCTAACTGGAATTAGATCCATTTTCAGTAGAGGCCCGGGGAGAAAAGCTCCAGCACAGTTAATATTATGCAGTAAAAAATAATAAGTTCAGAGTAGTAAAATAGCTCTAAGCAGTTACAGCCATATACAGTTAAAAAAAAATATTAGTTCAGACTAGTAAAATAGCTCTAAGCAGTTACAGCCATATACAGGCACACTATATGACTGTAATAATTGTCACAAATTCAAAGAATTATAATGATAATTAAAAAAGGGTCTAAACAGATTACATAGATACAGATAAGGTACAGTTGTCATTTCAAGCATACTTAGCTCATGCTGAGGTGATATGGAATGCAATAGAAGTAAGAATAAATTAGTAGTTTTCAAGTGGAAACAGGATAACCAAGAGTATATACTGTTGATAAATTATATAAATGTATCATATGATACAGTGAGATGAAGATATATAGGAAGCAGCAAGAGTATGTAGGTAGGTGGAGTATAAACTTGTTATAAGCAGAGAAGACATTTAGTCAGGGTTGGTACAAGGACAAAGCCAGTGAGAATAGAGAAATTGTTTTATTTTTATTTTAAAGAGCCTAGTGGAGGTCAGAGATAAGAGTTCAGAGGGAAGTCTGTTCCAGTGTTTGCCTACGGAGTTAGAAAACAAGGAATCTCCAGCTGTGTTGTTGGATTTGTTGATAGTAATAAGTGGCTTAGTAGAGGAGCGAAGGTTCTTAAGATTGTTGTAGGGGGTAATGAGGGTAGTCAGTATAGGTGTATAGGTGGGGTAGTGCAAGCTCTTATGGATAATAGTGAGTTGTTGAGATAGTATCTGGTTATGAAACTCTAGCCATCCTAGTTGTTTTAGGTTGTTGCAGTGATGTGTTTTGAAAGGAGATCCTGTGGCAAATCTAGCAATGGAGTGATAGGCAGTAGCAAGTTTGTTTAGATTGTTTTTTGAGAGATTGGTGAATATAGGTGATGCATAGAGTAAGGTAGTGATTAAATGAGTTCTAGCTATAGCAATTTTGGTTGTAGGCATAAGGAAGGGTTTGATTCTGTAAAGGGATCCCAGTTTTTTATTTACTGTTTTTATAGTGATGTTAGTATGTGTGGCGAAGTTTAGATTATTATCTATGGTTATTCCAAGAAGTTTGGTAGTTGTGTCAGGAGATATGAGAGTCCCATTGTTGGATGTAAGAGTAAAGTGAAGAGGGGCAGACCTATGAGTAGGAGTAAAGAGTAGGAGTTTGTTTTTTTTAGGGTTAAGTAGAAGGCAACGGTTTAAAAACCATTGTTCCACTGTATTAAATGCATTTTGTGTAAGGGAATGTAGCTTAGTAGCAGTATTAGCTGAGCAAATAATAGTAGAGTCATCTGCATATTGGATGCAGGTAGCATGTGGGATTGCTAGGTGGAGGTCATTAATAAAAATGGAGAATAACAATGGGCCTAAAATGGAGCCCTGGGGGACACCAAGGGAAATAGGGAGGTGAGAAGATAGGTTACCCTCCCATAGTACTGCTTGTTGTCTATTTTCTAAGTAGGATTTGAACCATTGTAAAGTTAGAGTATCAAGAGAAAGAGATTTAAGTATTTCAATAAGGAGCTGGTGATTAACCATATCAAAAGCCTTAGATAAATCAATGAAGACAGAAGAGGAAAGGGTTTTGTTATTACGGTTAGAATTTATACAGTCTGTGAAGGAGAGAAGGGCTGTGGTAGTGCTGTGGTTAGGTCTAAATCCATGTTGACAGTTGGCAAGTAAGTTATTATCAATTAGATGGGTGAGTACTTGCTTATGGACACATTTTTCCATTATTTTGCCAGTGGAGAGTAAGGCTATTGGTCTATAGTTTGAGATGTCAATGGAGTTACCACCTTTATGTAGGGGGATGATGTGTGAGATTTTCCAGATAGATGGGATATTTCCTTCGGTTATAGTTCTGTTTATGAGTATAGAAATTGGGAGGGCTATGGCTTTGGCACCTTTTTGCAGGTATTCAGCAGGTAGATGGTCAGCAGAGGGGGTAGTAGGTTTCAGTTTTTCTAGAAGAGAGCAAATGAAGGATGTAGGAACAGTTTGTAGATGAAATAATGGAATAGTGTAAGATGAAGAGGTGGTTAGATTAGGGGAAGTTGGAGATAATTGCTTGGCTAGTGTTTGAATGGTATCTGTAAAGAAAGAATTAAAGGCATTGGCAGTATGTGTTGGGTTATCTTGGTTAGAGCCTTGTGGTGTAGGTGTAATAGTTTGGCCTGGGTGTAGGAGTTTGTTGATGCCGGACCAAAATTTTTGTGGATTTCTTTGGTTAGTTTGTTGTAGTTGGATATAAAAGTTTTTTTTGTCTAGCAGGATAGCTTTTTTAGTAGTATTTCTAAGTTGTCTAAAGGTTTGGTGGTCTGTTGAATTCCTGGAAGTGCCATTTTGCCCAAGATTTGTTTCTGAGGAGAATATTCTGTCTAGTTGCTTTGGTGAGCCATGGGGCAGGTTTAGTGTTACTTCTAATAGAGCGCATAGGGCATGTTGGTCAAGGATGGATAAGAATGTGGAATTAAAGTAGTCAACTGCGTTATCTAGGGGGAGTGTTTTAGTGGTGACCAATCACAGTGTTTAAGTTCTAGCTGGAAAAGTTCAGGGTTGAAGAATTTTTTAGTGCGGATTGTACGATATGTAGTAGGGTTAGGTATGTTAAATTTGTGTCTGATGATATAAGTGAGTAAGTGATCACTTAGGTCATCAGGGAGGGTTCCTGTTTTGTATGTGAGATGTGGAGAGTTTGTAAGAATCCAATCTAGTATACTTTCTTTGTTGTTGGATTTATTAATTCTTGTAGGGGAGGTAATAACTTGAGAGAAGCCATAAAGATTAATGTGGGTGGTGGGCTGAGGGGTACTGCAGGACTTCCAATCTATGTTAAAGTCCCCAAGTATTAAGGTTTCTTGTGGAAGATTGATAGATATCCAGTTAAGAATGCTTTCAAGGGTATTAATGTTATTACCAGGGGGAAGGTAAATACAAGCAATGTTAATGGATTTGAATTTGTTGATTTGAAGTTTAGTAACAAGGATTTCTGAGTTATTAAATATAGGTAGATTTATGTTAGAAGAGGTGACTTGTAGATTATTTTTATAGAGGACTGCTACACCTCCTCCCTTTTTGTTAATACGGTCCATTCTCAGGATACTGTAGGCAGGTGGGGTAAGTTCATTGTCATTAATGGATGGTTTTAGCCATGTTTCTGATAGACATAGGAAATCAAATTGGTAGAATTCTAATAGGGCATGAAGATGGGTAGTCTTGTTTTTAATGCTTCAATGTTAAGATGTGCTATTGAAAGAGAGTTTGGAGGCTTAATAGGTTTATGTGCAAAAGTAATATTAGATGTGATTTGTACGGTGTCAGGAATATTGTTTGGGCCAGGATTAGGATGAATGTCACCATCTAGAAGGGATAAGTGGAGTATGTTATATGTGGGGTTGCTAACTTTAAGGAAATAAAAACAGAGTGTTTTTCTTGCATGGAGAGTACTATATTTTATATGGGTTAGTCTGTGATATTTGGCTTGCAGGTAGCAGGGACAAATTGTGGTGTTAATGCTATAAAGAGAGGTAGGTAGTAGTGGTGTGGAGGTGAGCCTGGAGGGCAATAGAAGGTTTGGGTGGAGTGGATGTTCATAAGAGGTTAATGTATAGATGGTTATTAGAGGAGGTAGGAGCAAAACAAATGCTATAAATTTTAGTTGAGGTCGATAGGAAATATTGGCCATGATGTAGGTATAAGATGGGAAGATAGGTAAGGGTATTTAGTAATTGCAGTTGGGTATTTGAAACTATAAGGGTGGGGTGGATATGTGATATAGTTAGGAGAGGTATTGGTAAAACAATCTAATAACAAAACGGCAACCTCCTCCAAAAACCAATACCATGAAGTGGGAAGTACACCAAAAGGAGAAGCGGTCCAACTATCCAAAAGCTTTTATTCACAAATAAGTAAAATAAGTAAAAACTATAAGGGTGGGGTGGATATGTGATACTTGTATAATAAATATTATAATGTCTTAGGATAAATTATAATATAAATACCTAAAATTTCTATCAACATATTTAATACATTAAAGGTGCCTGTTGTAAATGTATATTAATGTGTGTTGATGTATACTGCCATCTACTGGCATGTGTAGGGAAATAACTTCATTTTTATTCCATGCTTGCTTTTAGTTTTAATAGTGGCTGGATCGAAATGTATTCATTCAATCCTGGATTTCTGTTTGCTTCAAGTGTTAATTGCCACCATAACTCCCTATAACCTATACATTCCTCCCATGGGCCACCCCTCAATTCTTTTTTAATTTGCTCTAAAACAAAGAATCTATACTTGTATTCTTCACATACCACGGTATGCCTATACAGTGCATTTGTATCTTTGCATTTTTTTATGTCGTACATATGTTCGTATATACGTCTTCTCATAGTTCTTTCTGTTTTTCCAACATAAAATGATGTGCACGTAGTGCACATAATCAGGTAAACCAACCGTCTGGATTCGCAATTAAAGTACCCCTTGCTATTTAACCAAAGTTGTCTACTTTCTATAAATATTTTTTCTTGATTTATGATGAATTCACATTGTTTGCAAGAGCCGCATTTGTATGTACCTATCCTAGCTGAATTTGCTCTATCGCCTGTCCTACCTTTCCTATAATTCCCATTCTCCAGAATATGTTTAATACATCCTGAGTTCCTAAACACCACTCTGGGTGTTATTTCAGAGAGTCCTTTTAAATCTGTTAATGTGTTCAATTTTTCCCATTCCCTTTGGAATGCTTCTTTCACTTTTATGTTTAAGGCATTGTACTCCAAAACTAAAGCTTGTTGGTATTTAGAAGTAACTTGTTTTGTAATATTTTGTTCTATTTCTTTTTCTCCTTTTATCGGTCTAAATCTTCCTTCCCTTCCTGCCAAGACCTCCTCTTTTATTTTATTAATGAAATCTTTGGGGTAACCCCTTTCCAAAAACATGTTTACTAACATGTCACATTCGGTTAAAAAGTCTATATCCAAGCTCGACATCCTTGAACCCCTAACCAGTTGTCCTTTCACCAAATTCTTCTTACAATAAATAGGGTGCCCACTGTCATAATGTAGAAAAGAATTAACATAAGATTTCTTCCTATGTACTCTGGTCTCAAAAGAATTTTCTTTTTTCATTATCTCCACATCCAGATATGTTATTTTCTCATAGGATGTGGTATAAGTAAATTTAAGAAAATCAGTGGTTTCCCCTATATATTTGATGAATTCCTCAAGCTTGTCATAGGTTCCCTTCCAAAATATTATGATATCGTCTAAGAACCTCTTATACAACATGCAATGTTTAATATATTCAGATTTAAAAATATGTCTTTCTTCCCAGTTTGCAAGGACTAGGTTAGCAAAAGTGGGAGCACAAACAGCGCCCATCGCGACCCCCTGAATCTGTTGAAAGTATTCACCATTGTGTATCAAAAAATTATTCCTTAGTATTATATCCATTAAGCTTGTACATGCTATTTTATCCACATGCGATAAAATCTTATCCCCAAACACTTCCTCCTCAAACATCATAATTCCTTCATTATAAGGAATGGACCCAAAGAGGTCCACTACATCGATCATCACAAAGATTATTTCCCTATCAAAAAGATCTGGAACCAAACTTCTTAAAAGATCCCATGAGTCCCTAAGTATGGATTCTTTGTTTGTCCAAATATGTTTAGCTTTCACATCAACGAACCTGGCCAATGGTGTTGTTTTTGAGCCACTTGCTGATACAATAGGTCTAAGGGGTGGATTACCCTCGTCCTTGTGTATTTTCGGAATACCGAAAATAATGGGAATCCTAGGTTTCTCTTTTTTCAGGAATGAAAGCATTTTAAAATCTATAATGTTTTCTATGATCATATCATCCAACTTAATATCAATATTCCTATAGGCTAGATTAATTTCGTTTCTAGAAACCACTTTGTATTTGCATTCGTTCCTTAAAATTTAGTTCATCTTGCCTTCGTATTCCATAGCATCCATAATTACAACCCCCCCCCTCCCTTATCAGGTTTCATTACCCTAATACCATCATCCTGTCTTAATTCATCCAATTTCTCCTTTTCACTTACTTCTAAATTGTTTCTAAAACCTGTTCTATATTCAGCCTTCTTAATGGCTGCCTCCATCACTTTTTCAAAGTTTTTTAACTGTGGTTGGATGGGTGGGTTGAACATGGATCTATTTCTTAAGGATCTTTGTTCATTGGTTATTTGGTTTCTGTCCACATTTGCAGCTATATCTTCGTTGAAAAATAAAATCTCAAGATTCATTTTCCTTAAAAAAATTTTTAAATCCAATAAAGTTTGAGTTCTATTACCTTTTACTTTGGGGATAAACTTAAAACCTTTTTCTAGTAAGGTAAAATGCTCTTTACTAAGTTCCATACTACTAAAGTTATAAATAGTGAACCCATTCTGATGAAGTCCGTGGAGGACGAAAACGCATGATTTTCTAACAGCGTTCATTTATTCATTTATTATTTTACTTATTTTACTTATTTGTGAATAAAAGCTTTTGGATAGTTGGACCGCTTCTCCTTTTGGTGTACTTCCCACTTCATGGTATTGGTAAAACAATGCTAACAGTACTTACAAACTTGTGGGGCATTCCCAGCCTGAGCTTCTTGGACCCAGGTGTCCAGAAGATCCCCTTTCTGACACTTCAGGTCATCATAGTGTTGACGGACCTGCTCACCTGTGTGGAGGATACCTGTAGCACTGGTGAGATCATGTGCCAGCCAGTCTTAGACCTCTGCCTTGAGCTCTGAGGCCTGAAACTGCCCCTGCAGCAGCCAGTCTTCATGGTCTTTTACCAGAAGTCCAACCATGACCCTGGACTCCTGAATGACCTACCACTGTGTGCAGAAGTACACACTGTCTTCAACACCTGCCATAGTTCCTGTACAGTTCAAACTCCAACTGGTTATGCTGTATTCCCACCTGTGGCACTTAATATAGCCTGTTTTCCCACCCTTACATGCCACTGGGCAATTTTTAAAAATGTGGAGCGTCATTTGGCACCATGCAAACCAGCACAGCTGAGCAGTGCTTAAACTGACAATGCTTAGCAGTGTTTAGCAGTGTGCAAACCAACTAAGTCAAGCAATGCCAAGCACTGCCAAGCAGTGACTAAACAGGGTAGTTTCATCAGCACTTATCATGGCTTAACAAGGCTTAACAGAGCTTAGCTGAGGGCAGCCGATCATGATTTAAAAATTATTGGCATAATTTGCATTTTGAAAATAATTGCTTAACTTCTCTTCATGTATTCAACCCTTGGACCTACTGCACATAAGGTCACAACCTTATCCACAACCCTATCCACTTGGCTACATGGATATCTGGAATGCTGCTATACTTTTACATATAACTCTGAGCCACGTTTAAGCACTGCTAAGCATTGCACTGTGCTGTGCAAACCCACTAAGCAATGTTTATACGTGACCTTTGAATCAAAAATTAAATGCATTTGATTTCTATTTTTAGATGTCTGGAATGTGTTATTTGCTGTGCTCTATACACACTTAAAAAAAATAGATAAATAAATAAATATCAATGTAGTCAATGTTTTTATTGATTTATTTATTTATTTCCAGTTTGATGACTGGGAAGGTCCACTTGGCCAAGCAGCGCCCATTTTCAGTGGAGGCCTGGGGAGAAAAGCTCCAAAAGTAGTTAACAGAATATAACATAAGTAAAGTATAGAATATACAGTATACAAAAGCATAACCACACAATTTAAAATACAAATACAAAATCAGGGAGTATACTTTTATAGAACACAAATGGTAAAATAAAGATAAAGTCAAAAATAATGCAGGCAATATAATTAAAAGTACAAGTCATAAAGTGTTTATACAATTTTAGTGTTTGTTCTAACAATAATGTTAGTGAAGGGAGGTTTGAAAGAGATGACAGTGTAGTTTAGGTGGAACGGGAGCCAGCACAGTCCCAGTTTGAAGTAAGATATCATGCATTTGGCCAGTGCAGGGTGTGTGTTACTCATCTGCAGACACAGTTTGTGACACACTTCCTACAAATGACACAGCAACTCCAAAGAACATTATAAAACTGAGAAAATAGCAGCAATTCATAGACCAGGAAGGAACTGGAGCACAATTCTTTTTTAAGTTTTCGTTCATTTAATAAAAACACCACAAACTTCATTAGAATGAATGCAAAAACTTAAAACCACCCTTAAAATACTTGACATGTACAAAAAGCATCCAATGACAAAATACTTCCAATGAATTATTTAAATTACCACTTTTGTATCACAAAAGTTTAAAACCACAAGTACCAATGTTAAATAATACTAAATGAAATAATTGTATATTAAATACTGATACATAAAAAAAAGTAATAGAAATTAACACTAAACATTCTGCTAAAGAACATTCTTTGTCATGAAAAACTAGTCATTTTAAAGACCATATCAAAGCCTTTGTAACTGAAGGAAACACTTAATATTAATGGTCTCATTTAGTCCCGGTGGGTATTCTGCTCTTAAAGCTATCTGCCATTTGGTTTCCAAACATTCTAACAAGGCCTTAAAATTACCCACCAAAGGACCACAAACTACATTTTCCAGAAAAAAAATGTAAATTTCTTAAAACTATTACATTGTAAAACATGTCATGCCAATGCATTGTTCCTGCCTTTGTTTCTCATTGCCAAAACATGTTCATAAATCCTTCTATTTAATGACCTAATGGTATTGCCCACATAGAAACTGGTGCATGAATTGCATACTGCAAGATAAACAATACCAACAGAATCACAGGTGAACTTATCTTTTCCCACAGAACTTTCTTGAAATGTTTCAGTTCGACAGAACAATAAGGTTCAAAATTTTATCTAACCAGATCGAAATTGGTTCCATCTTAGAGTGGGCTGCAGACACTATGGGTCTAAAAGGGGGGGGGGGCTATTCTGCATTTGTGGACCTTAGGAATACCAAAGAGAATTGTTAAAAGTAAATTTTGAACCTTATTGTTCTGTCGAACTGAAACATTTCAAGAAAGTTCTGTGGGCAAAAGATAGGTTCACCTGTGATTCTGTTGGTATTGTTTATCTTGCAGCATGCAATTCATGCACCAGTTTCTATGTGGGCAAAACCATTAGGTCATTAAATAGAAGGATTTATGAACATGTTTTGGCAATGAGAAACAAAGGCAGGAACAATGCATTGGCACAACATGTTTTACAATGTAATAGTTTTAAGAAATTTACATTTTTTTTTCTGGAAAAGGTAGTCTGTGGTCCTTTGGGGGGTAATTTTAAGGCCTTGTTAGAATGTAGGGAAACCAAATGGCAGATAGCTTTAAGAGCAGAATACCCACCGGGACTAAATGAGACCATTAATATTAAGTGTTTCCTTCAGTTACAAAGGCTTTGATATGGTCTTTAAAATGACTAGTTTTTCATGACAAAGAATGTTTTTTAGCAGAATGTTTAGTGTTAATTTATATTACTTTTTTATGTATCAGTATTTAATATACAATTATTTCATTTAGTATTATTTAACACTGGTACTTGTACTTTTAAACTTTTATGACACAAAAGTGGTAATTTAAATAATTAATTGGAGGTATTATGCCATTGGATGCTTTTTGCACATATCAGGTATTTTAAAGGTGGTTTTATGTTTTTGCATTCATTCTGATGAGGTTTGTGGTGATTTATTAAACAAATTAAAGCTTAAAAAAGAATTGTGGTCCGGTTCCTTCCTGGTCTGTGAATTGCTGCTATTTTCTCAGTTTTTATACACTTCCTACACTGATTCAATAACCATGTTCCACCGTTCTCCCTCAGCAACGCAACATCATTAATATGCATGGTGCTCTACCAAGAGGGAACCATGTACATGGACACAGTAACTTCCGTGTAGGCTCTATACTATGCCTACTAATTTTCAGGTTTGCTGCCCAGCTATTTTGTGACATCTTTGCATGCTAAAAACTATGCCTCCTATTTGCTCACTAAGAGGAAAGAAAAATATATATTGCCTTCGACTTTACATTTAAGAAGCAACCAGAATTTTTGCAGTTAGGTCTTTATAGTAACTGTATTTGTGTTTCCATAACACCTCCCCATCATCCATGCATTGCCTTATAATCCCCACATTTACCCACATTTACATACGTAACATCCCCCAATCAGACCTTAAAGGCTTTTTTCCCTTTTCACCCATACACAGGACTACAGAATGTACCAGTGCCCACTTCTTCTTTATAGGTTCATAGGTTCAGAGGTAGGTACTAGTCTATCAGCCCAAGGGCCTACATAAGCCTAGCCAACAAGGTTCCCTGGCTTACGCCACCCAAGAAAGTTATTTTCCTGTGCCACTGTCGAGCAGAGACACAGAAGTGATCCCCAGGGTGTATTTCCTATTTCCCATCCACTCATCAAGATTTTTCTTGAAGAGTGCTAATGAAGAACTTTGCTTGACATAGATGGGTAGCCTGTTCCAGAGTATGGGAAGTCTCTGGGGCAGGAATCTATCCCTCCAGCATGTCCTGTTTATTGTGGTGACAAGGTTAAGGTCCCTAGAGCATGTAGCTCGGAGGGACTGGGATTTCTTTAGGTGTAGCATGTCCAACAGCTCTAGGTTTGACATAGCTTTATATGTTAGGCAGAGATCACCTCAGAGTAGGCGATATGCTATGGAGTAAATCTGGAGTTTTTTGAGGCGGTCAGTGTAGGGCATTTGTTTGAGGCCAGTAATCCAATTTGTGAGGTACTTCTGCGGCCTTTCCAGCTGCTGCAGATGTCTTGTGAGGTACATTCCAAAAGGGGTGATGTACTCTATAATAGGTCTAATGAGTGTCGAGTAGAGGGGGACAATTACCTCTTTTTTCCTGGATGAGAACCCTTTTATGATGAGGTGTGCCACATAGAAGGATTTCCTGACTACTGTGGCGATGTGACTATCAAAGGAGAGACTACTGTCCACCTGGGTCCCAAGGTCTCTTATCACACATTTGGTGTTAAGTAGATTACTGCCTATGTGGTAGTTCATGGGTACAGAGTTTTTACCAAACGGGATGACACTGCACTTTTTGGCACTGAGCTTGAGGCCATGGCTCTGACACCAGTCATCTGTTTCAGCGAGGCCCTTCTGTAGGATGTTCACATCATTTGGGGACTTGACTATGGCTCCTAGTTTGCAGTCATCTGGGAACTTTGTTAGCCAGAGGCCTTCTGTATTAGCCTGTACTTCACAGATGTAGATACCAAACAGGAGAGGTTCCAGGATGGAACCCTGTGGTACTCCACTTGTCACTGCTTTGAGGTCAGATTTGGAGTCTGCAACTTTTACAGTGTGGGTTCTGTCAGTGAGCCAGTTGGCAACCCATCTTGTGACGTAGGGATTTATACCTAGTTTAGTGAGTTTAGCTATAATTCCAGAATGGGGGATGGTGTCGAATGCATTGGCGAGGTCAAGATAGGCTGTGTGAACCACCTTACCCTCATCTACGGCTTTGGTGACTGCCTCAAAGAAGTCAATCAGGTTTAGGAAGCATGATCTGCCTTTCACAAACCCGAACTGAGTGGGATCCGGAGTTTGGAGGTTACCAATGTCTTTGTTTATGAGTTCCATGATGATACATTCCATGGCCTTCAGAGTGGCCCAGAAATTCATGTTATCTGTCCCCAGTCATTTTTCATATGAAATATAATTCAGGTACTCATATCCTTACTGTATTACTTCAGTCAGTCCTGCACAGTCTGCAGGAACATGTAGTCCTACTTAATCATATTTCTTCTGTAGCTTACATTAATATTTAAATCTAAAATAAAATGCATACAACTAAACCATTCCTAAAACAAAGAACCTTACTCACTCAAATATTCAAAGGAAATAAAAAATGAACACTTCATTCCTTATTTCTCTGAAATTTCTTCATATTGATGTTAAAATGAATCCACAGCATTTTAAAGCAGTTCTGAAGAAAGCACATGTAGTACAAACATCTATGATCAAAGTCTTTACAAGTATCATTGTACATGTTTTACAACATAGATTCTAAATTAAACATATGTTATGTTTAAGCAATAACATCTAAACAGATATCTTAAAGATCTCTTAATGAATATATATCAATGGTGCTTTAGATGCTTGCATTTTAATTGATATTGTAAACTGATGGCCTCATTTAAATCAATTTTATTGATATCCAATAACATCTGACAGTAATACTCTCTACTTTCCAAAGTGTTTTCCAAATTGCAACACTCATACAGTTTCTGCTTTGTTCAGTATACAAAAAATACATTTTTAAAATCAATGTATTCCACACTATGCCTACCAAGTACATTTCATTATGTTTCCTAACAGCTGAAATAAAGCTGTAGTGAAGCTGAGTTACATTGTAATATGGCATGTCTCAAGTAATGCATGACTCTCAGTCAGACTATCATTATAACTATTTGCTAGATTTTTGTTACCTCTTAATTATAATAATTCTTTAATGTTTTTTCATAATGTAATCCTAACATTCTATCCACTCCTCAGCAAGTCTAATCACTACATACTTCTCTGAGGTGGTTGTCACTTGTTGGACAACTAAATGTCAATAGCACTGTGACATCTGGTTAATATCCCACCAAACTGCAACCATTATGTGACGTCCAATCAATATCCCACTGAACTGCCACCAAAATGTGATGTCCCCTTTTATCCCAGGTCCGTAACTAAGGAAATTCAGTCCTCACTCCTGACTCCAATGTGAGACTACCCCTTAAATAGGAGTAATATTTCATAATTTCCCCTAAGAGCACAACAGGAACATGCTCTACAACCTGAGACTGAACTTTATACTTCTGTCTACCCCTAATGTAATTCATAATTGCACACTCCAGAGCAATGTGTCTCAGTTTAAGACCTCTGATAAACTCAAACGTAAATAAATTGAATCATATACATTCAACCACTTCTGGGAAAGCCTGACAAAGATTTCCAGCTGTGTCCCTTCCCCAAACAATATGGTAAAATGCAGCCACCAATCAGAGCATGTACATGCCCTTTTAAAGGGGTACCCAATTATTAAAATTAGACATGAAAACAAATGGTAGCATATGACATAAAGCAGCCAGGCTTTCAGAGTGGCCCAGAAATTATCAAAGCAGGTATAAGCAGTCTCAAATCACTAAATAATACATCAATTGATCAGCCACAATGTAAGATAATAAAAATATTTAATAATGAGCAAAATGATTAAAAATGTAAAACAGTAATTTCAATAAACAAACCTAATTCAATCACCAGGAAAATGAAAATAATACTGAAGGATAGAAATCCAACATTTAGAAAAACTCTGACTGATTAGTTAGCTATAATTTCCTATCTAACTGAAGAACACTCCCTGATCTAAACTAAATATTACAACAGAACAAAGGAAGACTTACAGTTCTTGGTGAGTCCTTTGGGTATCCACTGTTCAGTACAACTGTGTACTCAAAACTACAAACTCAACTGTGAACTAAACTCAACTGAACTGAGCTTTGAACGCAACTGAACAACAACTGAACTCAACTGTCATTAGATGACTCTTTTATAAACTAGGTTAACTGTCTCAACTGTTCTAGTTCTTATTTTCATTTTGCTTTTTGAAAATCAACAAACATCTGTTTATTAAAGTTCCTTCATCTCTTTCAGTCTCTGACAGTAAACACAGAGCAACTGAAAATGTTCCAATGCCATTATCTGTAGATCAACTGACTCTGAGACAGTTTGCATTTAGAATCTCCTTCATAAACATGTGCAGTTAGACATACAAAAGAACACTGCTCAACTCTTTAAACATCTGTACAAACAGAGTATTAATTAACATGTAATAACTTATTTACAATATCATAGCTAGTCATGCTGGCATATAATACACAGGTTAATCTGAAATTATGTACAAAACTTCAGCCATACATGTTAGCCCAGATGACAGTGTCTAATTTCTTCACAAGCACTACTACAGATGTGTTGCAATGAAAAATCAAATCATACTGCTTCTCAGAATGAGTGCCCTCCTCTACTTTTTGGGGACCACACTAAGCAATATGTCAAAACATTATAAGAAAAATGTAGACATCTGTTAGCTGACTCATAATTCTTCCTGCCATTGTCAATTACTTTCCTTAGTTTTATGATCAACACTTTTATGATAAAAGTTTGGAGTATGAGGTAGGGGACATTATAGATTTGTGACCTATTCCAGCTTTACTACTTCTATTATACTTTCAGCCACCACATTTGTTTCTTGTCTCACATTACACACACTTGATGAAGTGCATTTGGTCGAATGTTAAATGTTTGTATTCTTTCTCCCAGAATGTTCCAAAACATTGTGTCAAATGCCTTCAGCATGACAAATAATTACCACTGCTGAATCTTGTTGTGACGCATTCTTCCCATAATCTGTGTAGTTTATTATTAGCCTCCAGAGATTCAATGAGTGATTCACATTCAGAATTCCCACCTGCCATTATGCAATCCACCCAGTTAACCAAATCATTTCTAATTAACAGAACTGTGGAAAGAATTTCATACCCCCATCTCAATGAGCTGTAAGTTTGTAACTTATCTTTTTCTCTATCTTTTTATAATTCTACTATAATTGTTTAGTAACTGAATGCAGTAGCTGTGCCATTGTAAATGCTTGATTCAGTAGTTCAGGTTTTTCTCTTTCCAATGTCTTGCTTTTATCATTACAAGTCTATCAGAACTTGTCTTCCTGACTAACACTACTAAATGTCCATGTAATTCTACATACACTTGCCATCCATTAGTCCCTTACCTCTAATGTTTCTTTGCAGGCATTATCAAATACTGTACATAATAAAATTCTAGTGAGAAAAGTCATAATGTATCATGTCATTTCATTTATTTATAATGGTCATAATACTGAAACCTCAAATAATAATAATTGTAAGTTAAAGTTCTAGAAGGCAACCATAGAAAAGGAAAATGTGACTGGGTTCCCATCTGGGTATGCATGATTAAGGTACATCCTTTGTTTAACTAGCCTGTAGGCAGTTTTTGATAAACCATACTTCTTACCTAACCCTCTATTAAAAGTATATGTTATGAATTAAGTATGTGTAATATATCAGGCATGCAAAACAGACCAGTCAGGTGCAAAATATATATAATGGATTCCAAATAATTTAAACTGCTGTGGAAGTTAGCATTGCAAAAGCTGATAAATAATAACATAATTAAGTCCCTCAATTTCCAGCAAAATTTCATTTTAACAATATCCCAGCACCAGACATGACTACTACTGAATGAGCAGTAATAACTGTCATGCTACCTTTTTCAATAAAATACAATGTAAAATGCAACGGGATACTATGTGATAAACTACTGTTTAGGGAATGCTAAATCAAACTACTCAGAGATGCTAAATTATTGCAAAGGATCCCAAAGTTGTTCCCAACATGATAGAAAAAAAGAAGCCGATATCTAAAGTATATGCATGGAAAGTTAATGATAGTGTAATCATTTCAAAGTAATATAAGCAGACTCTAGGGAGTAATACAGAAGAGACCTACACTTATGTGTTCATTTTTTAAATATTAATTACAAACCATGTTATCCATAATTATTAGTGTATGTTAACTGGGTATCTATGACCACATATATATTCCCATGCAACCATGCAGTTAAAGTTTGGCCAGTAATTTTATAGGTGTATCTGTTATTCTTCATCTTTCTTCTTTTTGTAGGGTTAAAAAGTTTGTATTCACTTTGTATAAACATCATGTTTAACTTATATTTTTCACACATTTACATGTACAAAAGAGCCAAAACAATTATAAAATGTTCAATTTGCTTCAAGCATTATACATGTATGCTTTCTTTTTTAACACTTATTATTCTTTCCAACATTACACACATTGCTCAAATCTTGCTTTTCCTTAACTTTCACTCCTCTTCCTGAACATTATTCTCCATGTATTATTCCAGAAATTCAATTTATTTCTGGGTAAATTGTGCATTGTCTTTTCTCAAAATACCACCTCTGATTCTTTTATTTACTTTACAATAATAAACGCTTCAGTTATGGCTAGTTTAGATTTGATTTCGATTTTTTAGTAATTGCTTTTCTAGCAGCCAATAGC